>NC_025998.2:42299031-42425350 GCF_000442705.2 Elaeis guineensis
CGGAGAAATGGCCCCCTCTGCCGCCGGCCTCCGCCGCGACGGCCGTGGCCCGAACGGCCGTTCAAGGCCGGAGAACCACCGTCCCCTGTTCCGACGCGGGAAGAGCCGAGAAGAAGAAGAAGAAGAAAAAGAAAAGAAAAGAAAAAGAAAAGAAAAGAAGAAAAAGAAGAAAAGAAAAGAAAAGAAAAAGAAGAAAAAGAAAAAAAAAAGAGAAAAAGAAAAGAAAAGAAAAGAAAAGAAAAAATAATAATAATAACAATAAAAATAAATATATATATATTTATATATATATATGAACAAATAAATAAATAAATAAATAAATAATAAAATAAAAAAAATGATGAGAGAGAGAGTTTCTCTCTCTTCTCTCTCTTCTTTCAGTCTGAACCCTGACTTTCTCTCTCTGGAATTAGACTTTCTCTCTCTACTTTCTCTTTCTAGAATTTTCTCTCTCTAGATTATTTCTCTCTCTTGATGGATTTCTCTCTCTCTAAAGTTATTCCTCTAGGATTAGCGTAGTGGAAGGCTTCATCTGATGATTTTGATCAAGTTTAGGGAAGAGTCTGATTTTAAGTCAGATTTTGATTTGGGATATGTTTAGATTGAATTTTGAATTAAAATTAATGTAAAAATATAATTTTGGATAATAGGCACGGAAGAATCTCCTAGAAGTTAGTCGATCTGTTCATTCAGTGCTGCGTGAAAGGTAAGTAATGAATCATCTTCTCGAGATATTCCATATTTATTCTGAAAATAAATAATTATTCTCTAAAATTATGCATGATTTATGAAATTATGTTTTGTAAGAAAAGTGCTTTTGAAATGTTATGGTATATCGATTTATGCACATGTTTAATGAAAGATTATGATATATATTATGGTACAAAGTGTTTTGATACAGATCGGATTTATGCTCTCAACCTAACTATGTTTCAGTGGGCCCCGCCAATGGGGATTATACGTTGGTACTCAGTGGACCCTGCCAGTGGGGGTTGTGCACTGGTGTTTGTGGATCCTGCCAGTGGGGGTTGTGCGCTGGAATTTGTGGACCCTGTCAGTGGGAGTTGTGCGCTGGTATTCTGTGGACCCCGCCAATGGGGGTTAAACATTGGTCATAGTCAAGGCTGTTGAGTTACGAGTGTTTTGAATCGAATCGGATTTATGATTATATTATATATGAATATTTGAAAATATTTGATTTGTATTAAATTAGCATGGAATATACTCTTATGTTTATTTGCAGCATTATTCTTGAAAATTTTATAATATCTGAATTATCTAGTTGAGATATTTGTTACTTACTGGGCTGTCTAGCTCATTACCTTTCTTTTCATTTTTCAGATTCAGATAATTAATATCGAGAGTGGGACGAAATATTGGGATAGTGCTTTTAGAAGCGAGATTAGTATTGTCAACTTCAATTGAACTTAGATCTATTATTTTATTGTTAGCAAAAAATTTATTGGATGTAAGACATTTGATTTAATTACTTGAATTAAAGTTGAATAATAATTATTTGAATTTATTCTGCTGTGATGCATTGATATCGTGATGAGATGCCTTGCATGCTTATGGAGAGAGTTCTTCATGAGTATGCGGCGGTTGCCGCCACCCTCGATTCACTATCTCGGGTCGGGGGCGTGATAATTAATATGGTATCAAAGCATAAGTGGATAAATTATGACACATAGAATTTGACATAGTATGAGTGTAGGTGGGTAAACATTAGGAATATTGGGACGTTAAAGTATGAGCATCATAATAAACCCATCCTAACAAATAGATAAATGAATCTAATAAGATTTTACTACTACAAGGTTACCATGTCTCCCCGTAGAATGACAAGAACTACTCAAGGAATTGCAAGAGAGACATCACAACCACGGGATGGTAGCACTCCCCATCTGACCAGTAGCACCCCTCAGGAGGAGGGAGTCGTAGATCCTAATGGGAGTGCTTCGAGAGCACGTCAAGAACCAGATATGGCTCAGTTAATGCAGACCCTAATCAGGATGGTACAAGCACAACAACAAATACAGCAGCAAATGTTTGAACAACAACAGATACAACGAGATACACAACAACATCAGCATCCACCACCACAACATGGAGAGCAACTAGTACAACGAAACAATATTTCAAAATTTAAAAAGCTTGCTCCTCCAACTTTCAAGGGGACTACTAAACCTTTGGAGGCTGAACACTGGATAATGGAGATGGAGAAGGCCTTCACTGTCCAAGAGTGTCTTGATGAAGAAAAGATTCGATACGCAGCTTATTTACTACAAGGAGAAGCATACAATTGGTGTCAGCGATTACAGCGCAAGCATGAACAAGACGGCAAAATACTTACCTGGGAAAGATTTCGGATTGCATTCTATAATCAGTATTTTCCTCGGAGTATAAGGATCCAGAAAGAGCAAGAGTTTATTTATTTGAAGCAAAAGGGTATCAGTGTGACTGAATATGAAGCAAAATTTATAGAGTTAGCAAAATTTGCTCCGAGATTAGTGGATGGTGAGCAAGAACGTGTTCACAAGTTCGAGATGGGACTGAGAACTGAAATTCGAAAACAAGTGGTTCCATATGAATTGACAACTTATGCTGATATGGTAAACAAAGCACTGATAATTGAAAGGGAAGTCAATGAAGAACGCATGGAAAGGGAAAGAAGGCAAAGAAAGAGAACAAAATCAAATGATACACAAGGGCAGAATAATAAAAACATCAAAAGATCAGTTAAGGGAGCAGTAGACAATAAGACTCAACAGATTGATGGTGAGCCGTGCTCCAGATGTGGCAAAAATCATGCAGACAAGGATTGCTATTAGAATACAGGTGCTTGTTTCAAATGTGGTCAGAAGGATCATAAAATTGCTAGCTGCCTACTAAATACTGAAAATCAAGTTGGCCAAAGAACTCATGAAGGACAACATAAGGGTGGTGGACAGATTTCTAAAATCCAGGGAAGAGTTTATGTGCTTACTCAACAGAATCCACAGGCTTCTAATACAATGGTGACAGATATGAAAAATTTCGAGGACGAAATTTTTTTTTAGGGGTGAAGAATGTTATAGCCCAAAACCCAATTCAGCCCACCAAAGCCCAAAATAAAAAAAAAAAGAAAAACAGAGGAAATCGGGAAGAAGACTCCCGATAGGAGTCTTCTTCTCCGACGAAACCCAAGCAAATTGGGAATCCTAGGACCCCTCAGAGTCCTAGGACTCTCTATAAGAAGACCCCCTCTCCCTTGAGACCAAACATCAGCCTCTTCCCTCTCTCCTTCTCTCCGATTTTCCCGAAGTAGAGCCGTGGACACCATTTTGATTCTCGTCGTGATTGCCTGCCGACGAGGTCACCGGAGGCTGAGGTAAGTCTTTCTCTTCTTCCCCTCTTCCTTTCCCTTCCTCCCATGCCCTTGTGCGCGGCGGCCGACGACGAGCGTCGTCGATTTTCGATCGGGAAAAAGACTCTATTTTTGGGCCTCTTTTTCGTGAATTTTCCGACGCCGGCGATCGAAATCGATCGCCAGTCATGTTCCTCCATGATCGGGGGAATGGCCCCCTCTGCCGCCGGCCTCCGCCACGACGGCCATGGCCCAAATGGCCGATCAAGGCCGGAGAACCACCGTCCCCTGTTCCGCCGCGGGAAGAGCCTAGAAGAAGAAGAAGAAAAAGAAAAGAAAAGAAAAAGAAAAGAAAAGAAGAAAAAGAAGAAAAGAAAAGAAAAGAAAAAGAAGAAAAAGAAAAAAAAAAAAGAGAAAAAGAGAAAAAGAAAAGAAAAGAAAAGAAAAGAAAAAATAATAATAATAATAATAAAAATAAATAAATAAATAAATATATATATATATATATATATATATATATATATATATATATATATATATATATGAACAAATAAATAAATAAATAAATAAATAATAAAATAAAAAAAATGATGAGAGAGAGAGTTTCTCTCTCTTCTCTCTCTTCTTTCAGTCTGAACCCTGACTTTTTCTCTCTGGAATTAAACTTTCTCTCTCTACTTTCTCTCTCTAGAATTTTCTCTCTCTAGATTATTTCTCTCTCTTGACGGATTTCTCTCTCTCTAAAGTTATTCCTCTAGGATTAGCGTAGTGGAAGGCTTCATCTGATGATTTTGATCAAGTTTAGGGAAGAGTCTGATTTTAAGTGAGATTTTGATTTGGGATCTGTTTAGATTGAATTTTGAATTAAAATTAATGTAAAAATATAATTTTAGATAATAGGCATGGAAGAATGTCCTAGAAGTTAGTCGATCTGTTCATTCAGTGCTTCGTGAAAGGTAAGTAATGAATCATCTTCTCGAGATATTCCATATTTATTTTAAAAATAAATAATTATTCTCTGAAATTATGCATGATTTATGAAATTATGTTTTGTAAGAAAAATACTTTTGAAATATTATGGTATATCGATTTATACACATGTTTAGTGAAAGATTATGATATATATTATGGTACAAAGTGTTTTGATACAGATCGGATTTATGCTCTCAGCCTAACTATGTTTCAGTGGGCCCCACCAATGGAGATTATACGTTGGTACTCAGTGGACCCTGCCAGTGGGGGTTGTGCGCTGGTGTTTGTGGACCCTGCCAGTGAGGGTTGTGCGCTGGTATTTGTGGACCCTGCTAGTGGGGGTTGTGCGCTGGTATTCAGTGGACCCCGCCAATGGGGGTTAAACGTTGGTCATAGTCAAGGCTGTTGAGTTACGAGTGTTTTGAATCGAATTGGATTTATGATTATATTATATATGAATATTTAAAAATATTTGATTTGTATTAAATCAGCATGGAATATACTCTTATGTTTATTTGCAGCATTATTCTTGAAAATTTTATAATATCTGAATTATCTAGTTGAGATATTTGTTACTTACTGGGCTGTCTAGCTCATTACCTTTCTTTTCATTTTTCAGATTCAGATAATTAATATCGAGAGTAGGACGAAATATTGAGACAGAGCTTTTAGAAGCATGATTAGCATTGTCAACTTCAATTGAACTTAGATCTATTATTTTATTGTTAGCAAAAATTTTATTGGACGTAAGACATTTGATTTAATTACTTGAATTAAAGTTGAATAATAATTATTTGAATTTATTCCACTGTGATGCATTGATATCGTGATGAGATGTCTTGCATGCTTATGGAGAGAGTTCTTCATGAGTATGCGGTGGTTGCCGCGACCCTCGATTCACAATCTCGGGTCGGGGGCATGACACTAGTAGTATATTTCTCAAGTTGTAGTTTGTGTGATGTGATTCCATATCCTGGTAAGAAACCTGGAAAACCACAAATCAAATTGGACAAAAAAATGGTGAAGCTATGAAAAACCTGAGACTTTGTTACACAATTGATATCATGCAACCTGGGGACACTCCAAGATTTCCTGTACATGAGAGTCTAAACAAAGGGAGGAATGCAGTATTTGCTATAGCAAATTATGTTCATAATTTAGTCATAGTTATATAGCAGATTGCTAAACTGAAACACAATCCAACTACTTTATTTCCATCCACATTAGTTCAATTGCAGAACATCCATGCATGTGGTCTTTATTTTCATTATTTAGTTTGGTTGCTTCTGTTTCTTATTTCCAGAGTATTCCTGGAGTGCCAAAAATCAAAGATAACTACAACCCTGCAACATGGACGTTGGAAGTTACTACTACATCATCGGAGATGCAACTGGGTATAGATTTTGCATGTATTTATAGAGAGATCTCTCTTTTACAATCATCTAGCAATGTAAAACAGGGCAATTTTCTCAAGGATATAGTGAAAAAAACCCAAAGAAGAAAGAAACAGAGAAACCATCTTCTCGTTAGCAAATGATCAAATAGTTGATGAGTAAAATTTATAAGAGATCTAACATAGAAGAGAGTGGAGGGCCTCCTCGGTCTAAAACGAAATGTCGAATCATCAGCCTTCATGGGTTGCTTTGGTTGGAGTTTCCGTGGTGGCAATAATGCCAAAAATGCCACCAACGATAGGCAGAGCACAGCAGCGATGGCAGCAGTGGCGGTGGTGGCGGCGACGGCGACGAGGAGGGCAGCAAGATGAGGTGGGAGGAGGTGATGAGAGGGTGGAGGAGTGGGAGGAGGAGGAAGAGGGTGTGCATGAGGTGGGTGATAAAAGGAATGATGGGAAAAGAGGAGAATCTGATGAGAGGGTGCGCGTGATGTTTGGATGAGGGAGAACCCGACAAGCTTGGGAAAAAAAAAAAAACCCATGGAGGTTATTATTTTTTTCCAACCGGATTAGCCACTTCCAATATGCTTTTAATCTCATGATTAATCTAGCCAAACAGTATTTAAGATATAAAATAAAATTTTTATCCCTGGGATTGTCAAATCTTATAGGATTTGGTCAAATCCTATTCTTCTCAAATAGGCCCTTAATCTAAAATTTTTTCAGTCGTAGGATCATTGAGTTGGAGATCAGTGAGACTGGTAAGACTGGCACATTCTATGATACTCGACGGAGAGGATGGTTGATTTCACAATCACTTGTGTGGTAACACTAATACGAGGATGTGGATGCTCATTAGAGAATGAGTTCACTGAATTGACCTATCGAGAAAACATCTGATGGAGTTTTATATGCTTGTCAGCTGATTGTTCTCTGGTAGAAGTAGTATAAGTGATCTTTAGATCTGAGATTACCATGGTGCCTTGTGTATACGAATCTATGTTTTGGTTCATTCTCTAACTTGATTCTTTGAGCCTTGTATGGGGTGTTCTAAACATGGTGCAATGTGCATGGAGGTTATGAGTGGTCAATAAAATATCGATCACTCCTTATAAGTGAAGCGAACATCCTATGTGATCTCATAGATGATGATAGAAGTCTTTGGTCAAAGCATGATAATAATTAGAAAGAGTTTCTAATGTATTATGAACTGAATCATCATCTTCTGATTGAGATACATATAGATAAGTATTTGAACTAGATATGATTCCGTACCCATAACTCATTTGAGATGTTGTACGATCGAAGGATTGAATTATATGGTAACTCATCACTGAAGGATATTTTTTGATAGTTTCATCAAATTTTATATCTTTCAGGTAGTCATGACATATTGCTAGACATCAATCTTGACTTGTCGACTCGTAAGAATTAAAAGAGTTTAATTTAAAAATTAATTAGAAAGTATTCTGATTAATTGATGCTTTTAGGCTGATCTAATCTAATCAAATTAGTTTAGGTCATGAGCCTGAGTCCACTGCTAGCTAGATTTGAAATTCAATGGGTTATATACTTTGAAATTTAAATTTGATTTAATCTAAACAGATTTATTGTAAATCTTATGGTTTAAATTAACTTGCTAGCACATGGATTAACCCAAGTTTCCAATTAAATTTAGTTCAAAGGTGTTAGAGCTAAGTCTAACCTAATGCCTTGACCTAATTGGATTAGGTTTAATTTTTGATTTCGTAAATAGGCTAAACCGTATCACATGAAAGAGTTCTATGTGAAACTAACTCTTCTTCCATGCCACCACACATTTCTCCATGCTAAAAAATAAA
Source organism: Elaeis guineensis (assembly GCF_000442705.2). Taxonomy (NCBI): domain Eukaryota; kingdom Viridiplantae; phylum Streptophyta; class Magnoliopsida; order Arecales; family Arecaceae; genus Elaeis; species Elaeis guineensis. Next base: position 42,306,584 of record NC_025998.2, read on the forward strand.
TGCCGCCTCCTTATTTATGGCGTTTAGAAGGAAGAGTCCTTCTGGGCTACTCCTCTTAACAGCTTTCCTTAATTCCCTCTTAATTCCCATGCCATCTCTTATGGGATGCGCCATATGATGGCGCCTAGGATTTTGGATGCAGAAGGAGAGTCCTTCTGCTCTTAAAATTGTTCCACGCCCCTTAGTTTTATGCACGGGATTTATTTCACCGCATGAAGGAACTTAAGCACCAAAAGTTGTGTCACTTTATACCTTATAAAAGGCGACGCTACCTATGGGATAAGGCATGCAAAACTCCTAAGTGTTAGGCATGGGATTGAAGAAAAAGTAAGACAGTTCTATGTATGCAATTTAAAAATTTTAGAGCAGATATGTTAGATTAAATAATTTAATCTATTTTACATACATAATATCTAATCTAGACTATCATGCCAAGATCTATGATATGATTTAATATGACATAAAGATCTAAAAATAAAAATCAGCATCGATCGTATCGATGCTCTACATTAAATCTAACCCTTAGATCTAATGAAAATTGTTCTAACAAGTTTAGAAACCATTATCAAACTATAATCTACTAATCTCTACTGTTCTATCACATGGATAGGTGCTCCTTCAGGTTGCTCAAAGCAGCACAAAGGTGTCCAGCCTCTATAGATCATCCACATGAATAACGGATGCTGATCAGGCTCCTCGAGAGTACTAGCTCGCAAGGATCTTCAAAGGCTGATCTTCTTCTTCTTCTTTTGATCTCTTGGAAGCCCCAAAGGAGAGAAAGAATCTATGGAGGAAGAGATGAGAGAGGAGAGCTTTTGAGGAGAAGCTAATTTTAGCCAAGAACGCCTTATGGGGCATCAACTATAGGACCCTCCTTTAAATAACAAGGGATTAGGGTTTTGGATCAAGAGGAGGGGCGCCAAAGACTCCACACCAAAACCAATTTTGGCATCCCAAAAATTTCAAAAATAGGTGATGGTGCGAGAAAGAAATCTGATCTTTCTCACACCCACAAATTCTTGAAAGAAATTAAGGAAAAAATCTCTTGGTGCTACCCTTCTTTCCAAACATGATGGATCTTTTTCCTTCTTATCTTCTTATCTTTAATTTGGATCGTATTTAAATTAGGCAGGAGATAAGGGCCATGACTCATCATATATGCTGCCCACTCTATCTATGCCCTATCTCCTCACACCCAAAAATCATATGCCAAAACCATTTTGGTGTTGAGAAGAAGGGGTGGGTCCAAGGTGGCACAAGGGGAAGAGATAGAGTCCCTGTTGGCTGGGACTCTTCATTTTCAATTTGATTCTAAACCAAATTAAATCTGGTTTTAACCCAAAAAGAGGAAGGAATCTAATCTAATTAGAAACCTAATTATTGGGTATAAAATACCCCCCTCCTCGGCCAAAGTTTGTAAAAGACCGATCCTTCAGGGCTCTTCCAGCTCCCAACCTTGTATGTGGCGCCTCTCCGAACTCCCTCAGCCATCCGGACTTCTCCGATAATGGACTTCTGCGTTCACCCACCGGGCCGCCCCAAAGGCCCCCTGGGCCTCACTGACAGTCGACCTCCTACAGCAGCCAACCATTCCCCGAGTCTCTCCTGGACTTCTTCCGACCACGGACGACCCTACTCCGAACTTCTTTCGGGCTTCGTCAGCATCCGAGCTTCCCTGACAACGAGATTTCTACAGTAACCAGACTCCTTCCAAGTTTCTACGACGGTCGACCGCCTTCCGGATCCCGATCGAGCTCCTATGAGAGCCAAACTTCTACTACGAACGATCTACTCCGAACTCCTACAGCGGGCTGTTTATCCCAGACGTTTACTGTAAGCAAATTCCGACTCAAGCCTCTACTATAAATAAATTTCTTCCGAATTTCTACTACAGGTAGACTTCAACCGAGCTACCCCATAGCGAGTGGGCTCTGGACGAGCTTCTACAGTGGGACACTACTCCGAGCTTCCACGATAACTGATCCTCATCCGAGCTCCTACAATAAGAGGCCCCTTTTCGACCTCTCACGAGAATCGAAGCCCGTTCGAACTTCTCCAGCGGATGGATTCTGGATGAGCTTCTATGACGGACGAGCTCTAGCAATTGGGTCCCTGCGATAGCCAATCACCTTCGATGTCTGCCGAGCCTCCCCAGCGCTATCCGAAGTCCATCACCGGCCGACCTCCTACCAAGCTCCCCATAAAATCAGACTTCCCTGATGGACGATCTTCAGATAAGCTTCCACATCAGATAAATCTCAGACGGACTTCTCCAGACTTCGTCAATAAAAAATCTCCGTCCGAGCTCCTACAGCAGGTGACTCCCGTCTGAAACGTCAGCACCCGAAGCATCCGACAACAGTAGATTCGTCAGTGACCTCGCAACATCCGAGCCTCTCTTAGAACGACGATGTAAAGAGCCATCCTGCTCCATCAAGCATCCCAGCCGAGCTTCAGCCAACGGATCCGAACTCTCTAGCAAGCCACAACAAGGGCCACTACCTTACTCCACTCGTTGCAACGTATTCCACACGGTTCCACCACTCTCTGACAAGCCACGACAAAAGCCGCCATCTCGCTCCACTCGCTGCAACGAATTCCATGCAGCTCCACCTCTCTCTGGCAAGTCCCGACAACGAACACCATTCCACTCTCCGCAACAAGCTCCACGTAGCCTTGAACAACCCCTGACGCCACTACTCTCCGTAACAAACTCCACGCGGCTCTGAGCGGTCCACTACCAGACGGTTACAGACGTCGCTGTCGGTCAGTTACACCCTTCGTCTATAAATAAGGACCCCCAGATACGTTCTTCTCTAAGCTGGTAACTCTATCTCAAAACTCTACCAAAATTTTCGTTCGAGCACTCCATTTCTGTTGAAGTAGAGTACTGACTTGAGTGTCGGAGGATCTTGTCGGAGCACCCCCAACTCCGATTTAGACTTTCTTTGCAGGTCCCGACGGCGGCCACGGTTATCCCAGCTCCAGCTTCTCCGACTTCGATGGAATTCTACACCAACACCAATCATCTCAATAAATTTTTAATCTAATTAAGAATTAATCGAGCCCAAGTCCTGATCAAATTAAAAACAAATTTTCTTTGCAATTAGGCTTGATCAAATCAAACCCAATCTAAGTCAAACTAAATCCAATTCAATTATACTTGATCCAAAGTTCTTTGCTCAATCAAATTGAGTCAATTAACAATCTAATTACTAATAAATTTTTTATTAATAGTAAAGTCTCAATCTAGTGGGACTCTCCTTCAAAGTCTCAATCTCCGTGGGACTCTTCACTAGAGTCACAATCCAATTGGACTCTTCAGCCGTCTGATCAGACTGAATCTTCTAATGTGTGTGATCCCATAGATTCGAACCTAAGTCAATTGTATAAGAATAAATTTTTATACTAATCAATGTAACCATCTAGCAATGGGACCCGATGTCCGGATAGGCTGAAAGATTGCAAAGTAATATTCTAGAATCTACTGACGTATGGTTACCGTATAATTCATCCTTTTGATCCAAATACTCAAGGTGACCTAGGGTTTAACTGTCAACCCTAAAATAGTCAATCATATTGTATTTCAATCTTTCAAATCTATCACATGGATTACCCTGATCAAGGTTTTACTAAATTAAAATACACTGATATATAACTCCTACTTATTCAGAGAGGTCAATTTCATCTTGACTCATACACTGACTTAATAAGTACTTAACTTCACCTAGTAATCTTTCGTCACTGAATTAAAAGTTCAGATGGTCTAATACTAAAGTATAGTGTGTTGCTTATGAGTCACTGTGGTGATCTCAGATCGGAGGGATACTTATATCCATACTCTTTATGAGTTACTCTTGACAGCAGAGTACTCGATAAATGGTCACGTTTGGTGCGAATGTACTCCTACATTCTACTTGTAGGCTATACTAGTGTCTCTACACTCTTTAGTTAAGAGGACAATCAATCTATATGGCACACAATGACCTATACTTGATATTGCTATCGTCCTATTAACAGCATATCATTTGATCGTGAATATGTTTTAAAAACTAAATGACAAATTCTACTTTATCGATTAAATATAATCCTAAGAACTTCATTACAACATGGGAGTTCAAATAAGATGTTCAAAATATGATAAAAAAGCTAAATAACTTATATTAGTAAAATTTTATATACATTTTATAAATATAAGCACAATCGTCAATAGACTGATGATTGACTTTGGGATATAATTTTCAATAACTTCCACTTGGACTAAAGCCAATCGGTACAGTATTGTATACCCATCTTTGATCTGTGATCATCGAACTCTTTGATTTTGAGAGCTTTAATAAATGGGTTGATCAAGTTCTCCTTTCTGTCAATCTTCTGAAGATCAATATCACCTCGATCCATGATCTCCTAGACTGAAAGCTAGAGTCAGTGAACCCCACTAGTTTCAAATCAGTTTCACCATAAACAAGCCACTGGTCCTTAATATTTTTCAAATACTTAAGGATGGTCTTTATGACCTTCCAATAATTTTCTTCTAGATCAGACTAGTATCTACTCACTACTCCTAGTGAATATTTTGTGTCTAGTCTTATACATATCATGGCATATATTATAGAATCCACTATCGAAGTATATGAAATTCTACTCATACGCTCTCTCTCTTGAGGAGTTATCAGACAATCTCTCTTGGAGAGAGAAATTTTATGGTCTATCGGGAGATAGGCTTTCTTAAAATTCTCCATGCTGAACCACTTCAGCACGGTATCTATGTATGTAAACTGAGACAATCCAAGCAATTTTTTCGATCTATCTCTATATATCTTCATCCTAAGGATGTAGGATGCTTCTCTCAGGTCCTTCATAGAAAATTGAGATGATAACCAGACTTTTATTTCTTATAATGCAAAGATGTTATTCCCGATTAAGAGAATATCATCCATATATAGTATGAGAAATACAACCACAGAATTTTTTTATCTATTTGTAAATGCAGGATTCTTCTCTGTTCTTAATGAAGCCATATGTTCTGATAACCATATCAAAATGCATGTTCCAACTCCTAGATACCTGTTTCAATCCATAGATAGATCTCTGAAGCTTGCACACTTTAGACATATCTGCGGATGTGAAATCTTTAGGCTGTATCATATACACCTCTTTTTCCAGCTCTCCATTTAGAAAAGCTATTTTTATATTCATTTGCCAAATTTTATAGTCCATGTGTGTCGCTATTGCAAGCATAATCTAAATGGATTTGAGCATTATCATAGAAAAAAATGTCTCATCATAATCAATACCATAATGCTGACAATAACCTTTGGCAACTGATATGATCGCGATATTGTCGTTAGGACACCGTGATTATCAATCTAATTTTGACTTCAATAAAAACTAAAAATACATAGAAAGTAATGAGTTGGGTCGAATCCACAGAGAAGGCAGGATTTTGATTTGAAATCTTTAATTTTGCAAAAAAAAAAAAATTTGAAGAAAAGTAATTTAAGTCAAAAAATAAAAATTAAAAGTGTAAAAAATAAATTTAGTACTAAGATCTACTATTTAGATTCTAGCTTCTACTTGTAATAAAAATAAATAATAAAAATTTAAAGTACATAAAAAAAATTGGTACTAAGATCTACTAACTAGATCCTAGCATCTACTTGTAAAAAAATAAAAGACAGGAATTTAAAGTGTAAGAAAATAAATTTTATATTAATTGAAATTAAAATTCAAGTATAGAGAATTTAAAAAGAATAATAAAATAAAAATAAAACTGTAACAAAGATCTGAAGTTGATCAGCTCAGCCTCATCAGGAAGATGGTTGATGACTTCTCCTTCTTCTGTCATACTCCGTAGAGTGAATCAGCTTTTTTTCTTCTTCCCCTTGGGTCCCTAAAGCTATATAATATTTTTCTCTATTTTTTTTCTTAACTTTCTACTCAATTTTTTTGCTTCCAAGACTTATTCTCGGACTTCCTATTTATAGATGAATTTTTTATATTTTTTTGGTAGAAAAAGGAGTCCTAAAATTCTTAGAAATCATATAAAACCCTTTACAATTATTTCTGACTGTTGGATCAGCTTAAAACTGCTCAAATCTGATAAAAAATTACTACTTTAATCCTTATCAAAGTTGGATTCAACCACAGCCATTCGATCTAGGTTCGAATTTATTTTAAGCCATCGGATCGTGTAGTTTAACTCTTTATCAAAGTCAAAAATGATGCTGGCCATCTGATCGCATGATGGATTGAGTTTCGATTGTCGGATCGCACAAAAGCTTCCTCTTATCAACCGACAACGAACAACACCCAGGATCTTAGTTGGGATGATTGTGGACCATTGGATCATGCAAAATCATCTCAACCCACTGTGAGCCGTGCTTGTGGACCGCATATTATTTTCAGTGGACCGCACTCTGACTCTGTGGACCAAGTGACTAGTCCAACATGCACCAAAGGCTATAAAAATCATTTTTAAGGGTATTTTGGCTTGATTTTTGTTCTGATTTTTATCTAAAAAATAAGAAAAAATATACATTAAATTTTTTAAATTTTTTTTATTATTTTGGTACTTAAATTACTCAATTAAATTAACATCTATTTTTCATAAATATGCTCTAATTTCATATTTTTTTCTAAAATTATTTATTTTTTTAAAAAAATTTAATTTATTCATGAAATTAGGTTTTTAAGAAGATGTTAGCACCATAAATTATCAAAAATACCTATAATAAATATAAAAATATGCTACTTATCACACCCTCCAATTTGAACTTTGCTCGTCCTCGAGTAAAAAAAAAAATAAAATTAAGTACCATTTAACTTAAAGTTTCAAATTTCATCAAATAATTTTTAAAAGATCATTGATATTTAGTAGAGCATGAGTGAGGTATGTCATTGGGGTATTAATACAATCAATATAGGAGTTAAACTAAGAATATTAATTTTTTTTAATTTTTTCTAAATTATCCCTACCTTTATCTTCCAAATTATTAACCTTCATATGGATAAGTATATTGTTACTTTTGTCCTTCATTTATTGATTGATTTTTTTTTTTTAACATTGTACTGCTATTGAGTGTCTTAACCCCTTAAGTTTTCTGTTTGACCCATGTAGCGAGTTTTCAGCCAGTGACTTTCGAACCAGATGGCTTTAGGGCAATAAGTATAAAATATCCCTCGGACCTACTTACTCAAATCAATCAGGCTACGAGTTAAAACTAGCTTTACAATAAAGCTTCTTTGTCCTTCATACTTTTTGATGGAAACTCAATGCTTGCTAGGCAAAGAGGCCCGGTTATTCAGCATGAAGTACTTGAAAACTCTCTTTTTTTTATTTTTTTAAAAATAATATATGAAGAAATGTATAGTTACCCTACACAAGCCCATAAGAAGTAAACTCTTCTTCAATATTGGTAAGAAAGTTTAGAAATACTCAAAGAAAACTGTTTAAGTTCTAAACTTAACTCTTTATTGAGTTTTCTTAATACTTGATCCCTCAATATCTCACAAACTCTTTAGTCTGTGCATCAATTTTCTTTTAAAAATACTTGGTTTAACTCAATTCTTAAGCATAATCAGATGCTTAAATGCTAAATACTAACTTACTTGAGGACTTTAGAAATTTAAAAATTTTTATTATTCTTCCCCCCAACTTAATCGACATTGTCCTCAATGGAGTAGGAAAAATGAAGGGTGCATGCAAAAAGAAAGAAAAGGAGAGATGTCACCTGATCCAAAAATCTTTGTCAAAATTGATTCTCCCCCCCAACTTGGTTAAGATTGTCTTCAGATCCCTACAAAAGACTCTAAGTAAGACTCGATTAACCTAAACAAAATATGAAAAATATTAAAAAATAAAAGCTAAAAAATTAAAAATTGAAAACTGGGTTGCCTCACAAAAAGCACTAAGTTTACCGTCTTCAGCCAGACACAATGCAGCTCAGTTCAGTGTGGGTTTGTTAATGCTACTTGATCAATGGTTTGTTTTAATGACATCAATTGGGTATAAAATCCCCCCCAGCCGAAGTTCGTGTCAGGAGTGACCATTCAGGGATTCTACCGGCATCCGACCTTTGGCGACTTCTCTCCTGTGGCCGAGTCTCCGCAGCATTCCCGAGTTCTACCGATGGATAAACCCCCCACCAGCGTCGACCAGATTCTTCACGACTGCAGGAAGACTTCATCCGGACTCCTATGAGAGCCGGACTTCATCTCCGATTCCGGCTGCAGGTAGACTTCGTTCGGACTCCTACGGGAGCTGGACTTCGTCCACGACTCCAATTGCAGGTGGACTTCATCCGGACTCCTACGGGAGTCAGACTTCATCCCCGACTTCAATTACAGGTAAACTTCGTCCGGACTCCTACGGGAGCCAGACTTCGTCCTCGACTCCAATTGCAGATAGACTTCGTCCGGACTCCTACGGGAGCCAGACTTCGTCCCTGACTCCAATTGCAGATAGACTTCGTCCGGACTCCTACGGGAGTTGGACTTCGTCCCGGACTTCAATTGCAGGTAGACTTCGTCCAGGCTCCTACGAGAGCCGGACTTCGTCTCTGACTCCAATTGCAGGTAGACTTCATCCGGACTCCTACGGGAGCCAGACTTCATCCCCGACTCCAATTGCAGGCAGACTTCGTCCGGACTCCTATGGGAGCCAGACTTCATCCTCGACTTCAATTGTAGGTAGACTTCATCCGGACTCCTACAGGAGCCGGACTTCGTTTCTGACTCCAATTGCAGATAGACTTCGTCCGGACTCCTACGGGAGTCGGACTTCGTCCCTGACTCCAATTGCAGATAGACTTCGTCCGGACTCCTACGGGAGCCGGACTTCGTCCATGACTCCAATTGCAGGTGGACTTCATCCGGACTCCTAAGGGAGCCGGACTTCATCCCCGACTTCAATTGCAGGTAGACTTCGTCCGGACTCCTATGGGAGCTGGACTTCATCCTCGACTCCAATTGCAAATAGACTTCGTCCGGACTCCTACGGGAGCCGGACTTCGTCCATAACTCCAATTGTAGGTGGACTTCGTCCGGACTCCTACGGGAGCCGGACTTCATCCCCGACTTCAATTGTAGGTAAACTTCATCCGGACTCCTACGGGAGCCGGACTTCGTCCCCGACTCCAATTGCAGATAGACTTTGTCCGGACTCCTATGGGAGTCGGGCTTCGTCCACGACCCCAATTATAGGTAGACTTCGTCCGAACTCCTACGGGAGCCGGACTTCGTCCCCGACTTCAATTGCAGATAGACTTCGTCCGGACTCCTTCGGGAGCCGGGCTTTGTCCATGACCCCAATTGCAGGTAGACTTCGCCCGGACTTCGATGGGAGTAGGACTTCATCCCCGACTTCAATTGCAGGTAGACTTTATCCGGGCTCCTACGGGAGCCAGACTTCGTCCCGGACTCCAATTGCAGGTAGACTTCGTCCGGACTCCTACGAGAGTTGGACTTCATTCCCGACTCCAATTGCAAGCAGACTTCGTCTGGACTCCTACGAGAGCCGGACTTCATCCCTGACTTCAATTGCAGGTAGACTTCGTCCGGACTCCTACGGGAGCCAGACTTCATCCCCAACTCCAATTGCGGATAGACTTCGTCCGGACTCCTACGGGAGCCGGACTTCATCCCCGACTCCAATTGCAGATAGACTTCGTCCGGACTCCTATGGAAGCCAGACTTCGTCCACGACTCCAATTGCAGGTGGACTTCGTTCGGACTCCTACGGGAGTCGGACTTCATCCCCGACTTCAATTGCAGGTAGACTTCGTCCGGACTCCTACGGGAGCTGGACTTCATCCCCGACTCCAATTGCAGATAGACTTCGTCTGGACTCCTATGGGAGCCGGACTTCGTCCATGACTCCAATTGCAGGTGGACTTCGTCTGGACTCGTACGGGAGCCGAACTTCATCCCCGACTTTAATTGTAGGTAAACTTCGTCCGGACTCCTACGGGAGCCGGACTTCGTCCCGACTCCTACGGGAGCCGGACTTCGTCCCCGACTCCAATTGCAAATAGACTTCGTTCGGACTCCTACGGGAGTCGGGGTTCGTCCACGACCCCAATTGTAGGTAGACTTCATCCGGACTCCTACGGGAGCCGGACCTCATCCCCGACTTCAATTGCAGGTAGACTTCATCTGGGCTCCTACGGGAGCCAGACTTCATCCCCGACTCCAATTGCAGGTAGACTTCGTCCGGACTCCTACGGGAGTCGGACTTCATCTCCGACTCCAATTACAGGCAGACTTCGTTCGGACTCCTACGGGAGCCGGACTTTATCCCCGACTCTGACTGTAGGAAGACTTCGTTCGGACTCCTACGGGAGCTGAACTTCGTCTACAGAAAGCCTCTGATTGGGCTCCTACAGCAAATGGCCCCCGCCTATAGTACTAACGCTCAAGGCACCCAATGGTAGACAGCCCGCCAGTAGCATCCGAGCTCCTCTCAGATGGATAGCCACCTCTCTTCGCCAAGAGCTTCAACCAAACTTTGGTCGACAGGCCTGGACTCCCTGACAGGCCACAGTAACAGCCACGACTCTGCTCCACCTCTTGCGACAGATTCTGCATGGCTCCATCACTCCCCATAACAGGCCCCACGTGGCAGGCCACAGTAATGGCCACGATTCTGCTGCACTTCCTGCGATGGATACTGCGCGGCTCCACCACTCTCTGGCGAGTCACGACAACAGACGCCGCTCCACTCTCCGCAACAGACTCCACGTGGTAGGTCACGGTGATGGCCATGACTCCACCCCATTACTCTTCATAATAAATTCCTCCCGGCCCCGAGCAGCCCACTACTAGGCGGTTATCAACGTCGCTATCAATCCGTTGCTCCCTCTGTCTATAAAAAGGGGGGGCCCAGATACGTTACTCTCTAAGCTCTAATTTCTATCCCAAAACTCTGCTAAAATTTTCATTCGAGCACTCCATTCTTGTTGAGGCAGAGAACTGACTTGAGCATCGGAGGGTCTTGCCGGAGCAACCCCAACTTCGGTTTAGACTTCTTTTGCAGGTCCTAGTGGCGACCGCGACTCCCTCGACTCCAGCTTCTCCGACGCAGGTGGATTTTTGCACCAACAGGATTGACGCTAGAGGAAGGGCGTGTGTCTTTGCAGTACTCTTGTTCTTAAAGGAGCGCTCAACGAGACCGCTTCCGGTCATCTTTTCTGATGTCCTCTCCTCCTTCCCCCACTAGATCTTCGCCCGATGCCTCCCCATAAAGCATCCGCACGGCGACCCACGGCCTCCGTGGCTAGATCTCAGGCTCCGGCCTTGCCTCCAGTTTCCCAGGCTCCTCCTCCTTCGGCAACGACCGCCGGCATGGAGCGGTCAGGCAATCGGCCTCCGACGGATTTCGCCAACACCATCTCGAAAGAATCCCGGTGGGGAGCGACCAGTGTGTTGGCCGAACCTCCCAAGCGGCAAAAGATTGAGGAATCCATAACTTTCATTGAAGAAGATGCTCAGGGAGTTCAATTTTCTCATAACGACGCAGTTGTAGTTTCCTTGAATATAGCTAATTACGATGTTCGCCGCATTCTTGTCGACAATGAAAGTTCGGCCGATATTTTATTCTACGATGCCTTCTCAAGAATATCCATCCTTGATGGCCATTTGGGGCCGACTAGCTCCCCTCTGGTAGGGTTTACCGACGATGCCATCCCGGTGGAGGGAGTAATAACTTTGACTGTAGCTGCGGGTCGATATCCAAGACAATCCAGGGCTCTGGTGAATTTCTTAGTGGTGAAGGCACCGTCAACCTACAACGCAATCCTCGGCCGACCTGACCTCAACGCTCTCCGGGCCATCATGTCAACCTACCATTTGAAATTGAAATTTCCTACCAACCAGGGGGTTGGAGAAGTCTGGGGAGACCAAGCCCTGGCCAGACACTGCTACAAGATAGCCTTGCAAAGAAGTGACCAATCCAACCTCTGTCCAGTTGATGGGCTGGATGCCTGCGACGACCTCGCTGAGGAGAGGGGCGGCCCAATCCAAGATCTGATTTCGATCCCTTTGAACGACGAAAATGCGGAGCATGTGGTGAAGATCGGCTCCAACCTGGGGGAAGAGGTGTGGATGCAACTCATTGATTTTCTATGAAAGAATGTGGACGCCTTCGCCTGGGTTCCAGCAGACATGCCAGGGATTGACACGAAAGTCATGGAGCACCGTTTGGCCGTCGATCCAAAGCATCGACCGACGAAAGAAAAAATCCGAGGTCATGCACCGGAGAGGTAGAAAGTGATAGCCGAGGAAGTGGACAAACTCCTAAAAGTCAGATTCATTAGAGAAGTCAATTATCCTGACTGGATTTCCAACGTCGTCCTAGTCAAAAAGGCAAACGGCAAGTGGAGGATGTGTATAGACTTCAAAAAGCTGAATAAAGCCTGTCCGAAGGACAGCTACCCTCTGCCCAGAATTGATCAACTGGTGGATGCAACCTCGAGCCATGAGCTTCTCACCTTTATGGATGCATTCTCCGGCTATAATCAAATCAAGATGGCACCGGAAGACGAAGAAAAGACTGCTTTCATTACTAACCGTGGCCTTTACTATTACAGGGTCATGCCTTTCGGCCTAAAAAATACAGGCACAACCTACCAACGACTGGTGAATAAAATCTTCAAAGAGCAGATCGACTGCAATATGGAGGTCTACATGGACGACATGCTCATGAAAAGCAAATCTTTCATGAACCACGTCACCGACCTCAAGGAGACCTTCGACGCCCTCTGAAAATATAAGATGAAGCTGAACCCGACTAAATGTGCTTTCGGAGTGACCTCGGGGAAGTTCCTGGGCTTCATGGTATCGGGGTGCGAAATTGAAGCCAATCCAGAGAAAATTCATGCCATCCAGGAGATGGCCGTTCTGAAGTCAATAAAAGAGGTTCAGCGCCTTACAGGGAGGGTAGCAGCCCTGAATCACTTCATTGCGAGGTCGGCCGAATGGTGCTTACCCTTCTTCCAAACCCTCAAGCGACCGAAGAACTTCTGTTGGACCGCTGAGTGCCAACAGGCGTTCGAAGAGCTAAGAAGCTACCTCGGCTCGCCTCCATTGTTGGCGAAGCCCGAGCCTGAAGAGGAACTATTTTTGTACCTAGCGGTCTCCCTCATGGCTCTCGCAACAGTCCTTGTCAAGGAAGAGGCAAAAATCCAACGGTCGATCTACTACGTTAGTCGCGCATTGAGAGACGCCAAAATCAGGTATACTAAATTAGAGAAACTAACTTACGCCCTGTTGATTGCAGCCCGGAGGCTCCGACCCTACTTTCAAGGGCACACCGTAACGTTGCTCACTGACCAACTGATCAAGGCGATTTTGCACCGGGCGGATGCCTCCGGGAGGATGGCGAAATGGGTGATCGAGCTCAGAGAATTTGACATCAACTATCGACCTAGACCAGCAATGAAAGTCCAGATATTGGCAGATTTTATAGTGGAGTGCACTATCCCGGAGGAGGCTGAATCTGAACAGGGCGAAATTGACAGCCTGGAGCCCCGACCGAACTCCCCCGAAGAAGAAGCAGACCCCCCTGGTTGCTTTTGGGCCCTCTACGTGGATGGATCTTCCAATATGTCGGGCGCAGGCGCGGGCCTGATCTTGATCAGTCCAGAGGAAATCATCATGGAGTACGCTCTGCGCTTCGAGTTTCCCGCAACAAACAATGGAGCAGAATATGAAGCTCTGATCGCAGGATTAAAGATCGCCAAAGAGTTGGGAGTAGATTGGCTCCAAGTTCACAGCGACTCGCAACTGATAATGGGACAAGTCAGCGAAAACTACGAAGCACGGGAGGACAGCATGGCTAAGTATCTTGAAAAGGTAAAGGAGCTCATCCCCGCCTTCAGTAGCTTCAACATCAGGCAGATTCCAAGGATGAAAAATACCAGGGCCGATCTTCTCTCCAAGCTGGCTACGCTGGCTCCGGCTGAATTGCCCAAGGGTGTTCTCTTTGAAGTTCTGAAGTGCCCGAGTACGAAAGAATCACGGCCCGTGATGGAAATTGACCACGAGCCCAGTTGGATCGACCCACTGATAGCATATCTCAGAGATGGGGTTCTCCTTCATGATGCAAAAGAAGCTCGGAAGCTCAGAAATCAAGCCTTCCAATACATCCTTTATGAGGACAAGTTATACAAGAGATCATACTCTTTGCCCCTTTTAAAATGTCTCCGACCTTCGGAAGCTGACTATGCTTTATGGGAGGTGCATGAAAGAATCTACGGAAGCCATCTGGGAGCTAGATCCTTGTCCCACAAGTTGCTCCGCCAAGGATATTACTGGCCGACTATGCATCGTGACTCAATTGAATATGTCAGAAAGTGCGACCGATGTCAGAGATATGCCGACATCCAGAGACAGCCCACCACCGAGCTTACACCCTTGAGTGCCCCATGGCCGTTTGTGCAATGGGGGATGGATATCCTTGGAACCTATCCCATGACGCCGGAGGCATGCACCACCACCGTGTGCTCCATGACAACCACCGTCCTAGGTACTTCGGCAAGGTCGGCATGTGCTACTTCCACCATCAGTGCCGATCGCTTCTGGTCCCTCGACCCCGATGACGTCAAAAATCTCACCACAGCTTGTGACGACAACTCTGCCCCCTTGACCGGTGTCACCCCGTTCAACTACTCCAAAATTCTCGTGCGGAACGCGCTCACCGGTTGTTTTCGTTATTAAATCCTTGTTGTTGAAGGAATTTTCCCTCGAACCCCCTTTGAGGTGGTGGGAACCCTCAGTGACAGTTCGACAGTCGGAGAATTCACAGGCCGCTGTTTTCCCCCTCATACTCCTCTTGATCCGTGGCATTCTCTCAAGGTTGGCCTCTGGTGTAGAAGCCCTGGCGGGAGAACCCCTCGAAGGGGCTCAGAAAACTAAAGGCGGCGGGGAGCCGGTAGAGATGGCGAAGACTGGTGCGAAGAGTGCTTAAAGTCAAAAAGGGCGCCGATGGAGTGACTAAACTCTCAAGCAGAAGAAAGGTGTCAACTCTCAGGCGAAGTGAAGCCTCTGGAGGGAAGGAGGGGGCTTAAATAAGCGACGGGGCCTGGCGCAGTTATGGTGGCGGATATCTCTAAGTCCACCAGTGCCCACCACGTGTCCTACTCACCGTGACGTAGGGCTGGCTGCTAGCGGGACCATTATGGTGTGGTGCTTAGGACTACACACCGGGGGAAATTCCGAAAGGACTCTTCGGATCGCCCTAATCGGAAAAAGACTCCAGTATGCGCGCATTGAATGCCAAGATTTTCGAGGGCGGTCGTGTGCGGAATTCAAGGAAACGACTTCGACTGTGAAAATTTTTCTGTACTTCCTTCGTTCGAAACTCGAACTCGAAAATAAGGGGACTGGTGTTGGATATAAAATCTCTTCCCCAGCCAAAGTTCGTGTCAGGAGTGACCATTCAGAGATTCTATCGACGTCCGACCTTCGACGACTTCTCTCCTGCGGTCGAGTCTCCGCAGCATTCCCGAGTTCTACTGATGGATAAACCCCCCACCAGCGTCGATCAGATTCTTCACGACTGCAGGAAGACTTCGTCCGGACTCCTACGGGAGACGGACTTCATCCCCGATTCTGGCTGCAGGTAGACTTCGTCCGAACTCCTATGGGAGCCGGACTTCGTCCACGACTCCAGTTGCAGGTGGACTTCGTCCGGACTCCTACGGGAGTCGGACTTCATCCTCAACTGCAATTGCAGGTAAACTTCGTTCGGACTCCTACGGGAGCCGAACTTCGTCCCCGACTCCAATTGCAGATAGACTTCGTACGGACTCCTACGAGAGCCGGACATCGTCCCCGACTCCAATTGCAGATAGACTTTGTCTGGACTCCTACGGGAGCCGGACTTCATCCCCGACTTCAATTGCAGGTAGACTTCATCTTGGCTCTTACGGGAGCCAGACTTCGTCCCTGACTCCAATTGCAGGTAGACTTCGTCCGGACTCCTACGGGAGCTGGACTTCATCCCCGACTCCAATTGCAGGCAAACTTCATCCGGACTCCTACGGGAGCCGGACTTCATCCCCGACTTCAATTGCGATAGACTTCGTCCGGACTCCTATGGGAGCCGGACTTCATCCCCGACTCCAATTGCAGATAGACTTCGTTCGGACTCCTATGGGAGCCGGACTTCGTCCCTGACTCCAATTACAGATAGACTTTGTTCGGACTCCTACGGGAGCCGGACTTCATCCACGACTCCAATTGTAGGTGGACTTCGTCCGGACTTCTACGGGAGTCGGACTTCGTCCCCGACTTCAATTGTAGGTAGACTTCGTCCGGACTCCTACGGGAGCCAGACTTCATCCCCGACTCTAATTGCAGATAGACTTCATCCGGACTCCTACGGGAGCCGGACTTCATCCATGACTCCAATTGCAGGTGGACTTCGTCCGGACTCCTACGGGAGTCGGACTTCATCCCCGACTTCAATTACCGGTAAACTTCATCCGGACTCCTACGGGAGCCAGACTTCATCCCCGACTCCAATTGCAGATAGACTTCATCCGGACTCCTACGGGAGCCAGGCTTCATCCACGACCCCAATTGCAGCTAGACTTCATCCGGACTCCTACGGGAGCCAGACTTCATCCCTGACTTCAATTACAGATAGACTTCGTCCGGACTCCTACAGGAGCCGGGCTTCATCCACGACTCCAATTGTAGGTAGACTTCATCCAGACTCCTACGGGAGCCGGACTGCGTCCCCGACTTCAATTGCAGGTAGGCTTCGTCCGGGCTCTTACGGGAGCCGGACTTCGTCCCCGACTCCAATTGCAGGTAGACTTCGTCCGGACTCCTACGGGAGCCGGACTTCATCCCCGACTCCAATTGCAGGCAGACTTCGTCCGAACTCCTATGGGAGCCGGACTTCGTCCCCGACTTCAATTGCAGGTAGACTTCATCTGGACTCCTACGGGAGCCAGACTTCATCCCCAACTCCAATTGCAGATAGACTTCGTCCGGATTCCTACGGGAGCCGGACTTCGTCCCCGACTCCAATTGCAGATAGACTTCGTCCGGACTCCTACGAGAGCCAGACTTCGTCCACGACTCTAATTATAGGTGGACTTCGTCCGGACTCCTACGGGAGCCGGACTTCGTCCCCGACTTCAATTGCAGGTAGACTTCATCCGGACTCCTACGGGAACCGGACTTCGTCCCCGACTCTAATTGCAGATAGACTTCGTCCGGACTCCTACGGGAGCCGGACTTCATCTACGACTCCAATTGCAGGTGGACTTCATCCGGACTCCTACGGGAGTCGGACTTCGTCCCCGACTTCAATTGCAGGTAAACTTCGTCCGAACTCCTATGGGAGCCAGACTTCGTCCCCAACTCCAATTACAGATAGACTTCATCCGAACTCCTATGGGAGCCGGGCTTTGTCCACGACCCCAATTGCAGGTAGACTTCGTCTGGACTCCTACGGGAGCCGGACTTCATCCCCGACTTCAATTGCAGGTAGACTTCATTCGGGCTCCTACGGGAGCCGGACTTCATCCCCGACTCCAATTGCAGGTAGACTTCGTCCGGACTACTACGGGAGTCGGACTTCGTCCCCGACTCCAATTGTAGGCAGACTTTGTCCGGACTCCTACGGGAGCTGGACTTCATCTCCGACTCCGACTGCAGGAAGACTTCATCCGGACTCCTACGGGAGCTGGACTTCATCTATAGAAAGCCTCTGACTGGGCTCCTACAGCAAATGGCCCCCACCTATAGCACTAACGCTCAAGGCACCCAACGATAGACAGCAGCATCCGAGCTCCTCTCAGATGGATAGCCACCTCTCTTCGCCAGGCGCTTCAATCGAACTTCGATCGACAGGCCTGGACTCCCTGACAGGCCACAGTAATGGCCACGACTCTGCTCCACCTCCTGCGATGAATTCTGTGCGGCTCCATCACTCCCCGTAATAGGCCCCACATGGCAGGCCACAGTAATGGCCACGATTCTGCTCCACTTCCTACGACGGATACTGCACGGCTCCACCACTCCCTGGCGAGTCACGACAACGGATGCCGCTCCACTCCCCACAACAGACTCCACGTGGCAGGTCACAATGATGGCCACGACTCCACCCCATTACTCTTCATAATAAATTTCTCCTGGCCCTGAGTGGCCCACTACTAGGTGATTACCAATGTCGCTATCAATCCGTTGCTCCCTCCGCCTATAAAAATGGGGGGCCCCAGATACGTTACTCTCTAAGCTTTAATTTCTATCCCAAAACTCTGCTAAAATTTTCGTTCGAGCACTCCATTCTTGTTGAGGTAGAGAACTGACTTGAGCATCGGAGGGTCTTGCCGGAGCAACCCCAACTCCGGTTTAGACTTCTTTTGCAGGTCCCGACGGTGACCGCGACTCCCTCGACTCTAGTTTCTCCGACGTAGGCTGATTTTTGTACCAACAACATCCCTTTAATGTATGATTTTAATCTTTGACCATTTATCTTAAAATTTTTTTTTGATTTAGGATCATAAAGTTTGATTGCACCATGTGGGAATACTTGATTTACAATGTACGGTCCATCCCATCTAGATCTTAATTTTTTTGAAAATAATTTTAGCCTTGAATTAAATAACCAAACTTGTTGATTTGGCTCAAAGGTTTTTCTTGAAATATGTTTATCATGAAAGGCTTTCATTTTCTCTTTATAAATTCATGAATTATCATAAGCCTCTCTTCTCAATTCATCCAATTCACTTAGTTGCAACATCTGGTTGGAACCAGCTTGTTTCAAATCAAAATTCAGTTGCTTGATTGCCTGATATGCTTTATGTTCAAGTTCTACCAGAAGATGACGTGCTTTTCATAAATCAATCTGTAGGAAGACATTCCAATAGAGTTTTTATAAGCTATCCTATAGGCCCATAATACATCATCTAATCGATCTGACCAATCTCTATGATTAGGCCTAATAGTCTTTTGCAGGATGTTCTTGATCTCCTTATTGGATATTTCAACTTGGCCACTTGTTTGTGGGTGGTATGGTGTAGCTATCTTATATGTGACCCCATATTTTCACAGCAATGTTTGAAAATGATAGTTTGTGAAGTGGGTAACTCCATCGCTAATGATAGCACGTAGAAATTCGAACCTAGAAAAGATATTCTTTTGAACAAATTTTATGACTACCTTATGATCATTGGTTCGTGTTGCTATTGCCTCAATCCATTTAGAAACATAATCGATGGCCACCAAAATATATTCAAAACCATTGGAGGGTGGAAAAGATCCCATAAAATAAATTCTCCAAACATCAAAAATTTCAACTACCAAGATGGGGTTCAAAGGCATTATGTCTTTCTTTGAAATGTTTCCTAAAGCTTGACACCTAAGATATTTCTGGCTAAAATTATAAGCATCCTTAAACAATGTGGGCCAGTAAAATCTACTTTGCAATACTTTGGTCGTGGTTTTTCATCCAGAAAAATATCCTCCGCAAGTAAGAGTATGACAGAATTTCAAGATACTCAATTGTTCAGTTTCAGGAACACATCTACGAATGATCTGATTAGCACAAATTTGAAAAAATTCAAGATCTTTCCAAAAATAATACTTGATTTGAGCAAAGAATCGATCCTTTTCATTCTTAGACCAACAATCAAAAATCTGTCCAACTGCTAAGTAATTCACAATATCTGCAAACCAAGGGGCCTTTGTGTGTGAAACTACTAGAAGTTGCTCGTCTGGAAAAGATTCTCCAATTGATATAAATTCACAATCTTCAACTAGGATCCTCGATAGGTGGTCTGCTACAATATTTTTAGATCGCTTCTTGTCTCGAATTTCAATATTAAATTTTTGTAGCAGTAAGATCCATCTAATCAATCATGGTTTAGCATCTTTCTTTGAAAGTAGATATCTCAAAGCCGTATGATCTAAATAAATCATGATTTTTGATCCTAACAAGTATGATCGAAACTTCTCCAGGATAAATACTACAGCTAGTAATTTTTTCTCAATTGTGGTATAATTCATTTGAGCTTCATTCAAAGTTCTGCTGGCATAGTAAATCACTACAAGATAATTGTTTACCCTTTGGCCCAAGACAGCTCCTATGGTAAAATCAGAAGCATCGCACATGATCTCAAAAGGTAGTGACTAGTTTGGAGGTTGGATGATTGGAGCTTTGGTCATAGTTTCTTTCAAAAATTCATAAGCCTTAAGACATTCTTCATCAAAATTAAAAGGGACATCCTTAGCAAGCAAATTACATAAAGGGCGGGATGTTTTAGAAAAATCTTTGATGAAGCAACGGTAAAATCCTACATGGCCAAGAAAAGATCGGATTTGTTTGACAGAAGTCGATGGAGGAAGTTTAGAAATCAATTCAACTTTTGCTCTATCAACCTCAATCCCTCTCTTTGACACAATATGCCCTAATACGATCCCTTTTTTAACCATGAAATGGCTCTTTTCCCAAATTAAAACTAGATTGGCCTTAATGCATCGTTTTAACATTTTCTTCAAATTGTTGAGGTAACTTTCATATCTCTAGAAAAGTCATCCATGAATATCTCTAGAAAATCTCCTACCATATTTGAAAATATTGACGTCATGTACCTTTGAAAGGTCGCGGGTGCATTACATAGTCTGAAAGACATTCTACGAAAAGCAAAGGTTCCATAGGAGCATGTGAAGGTGGTCTTTTTTTGATCTCCTAGGTAGATTGCTACATGATTGTATCCTGAGTATCCATCTAAAAAGCAAAAATACTGTTGACCAGTCAGTTTCTCTAAGATTTGGTCAATAAAGGGTAAAGAAAAATGATCTTTATGGATGGCTGCATTGAGTTTTCTATAATTTATGCAGACACGCCACCCAGTAGAAAGTCATGTTGCCACTAGATCCCCATGATCAGTATGGACAATTGTGAGTCCAGATTTCTTTGGAACAACTTGAGTAGGACTCATCCAGTGGCTGTCTGAAATAGGATAAATGATACCAGCATCTAACCATTTAATTACCTCCTTCTTGACTACCTCTTGCATATTTGGGTTGAGCCATCTTTGCATTTCTCAGATGGGTTTGGCATTGTCCTCTGTGTAAATATGGTGCTTGCATATTGACGGACTAATACCTTTTAAATCAGCAATGGTCCAACCTATGGCCTCTCTATGTGTTTTCAATACATTCAGCAATTGGTCTTCCTGCTCGGGAGTTAGATCAGAAGCAACGATTACTGACAGGATTTTCTCAAGTCCCAGAAATACATACTTAAGTGATTCAGGCAAAGGTTTCAGTTCAAGTTGTGGTGGGGCCTGAATTGAAGGACATAGTGGTTCAGTTTCTAGCTTAGGTAAGGGTTCAATTTTCATTGACCAAGGTAGTGAATGTGCTGGGTGAGGTGAATCAAACAAGGTATTCATCTCCTAGTTTTGGGTTTCTTCAATGGGTTCATCCATAAATTCTTCTTTCTTCAAATCTAAGGAGAAATCAATTTCAACTATCTCATCTATCAGATCAATTACTAAACAGCTTTCCTCATTTTGAGCATACTTTGAGGCATTAAAAATATTAATTCTCACCTTTTGATCCCTAAAAGAAATATCCATAGCTCCTGTTTTACAATTGATATTGGCATTGGCAGTGGCTAGGAATGGACATCCTAAAATTATGGGATTTTGATTCAACTCTTGGGATGGTTCCATATCAAGTACGAAGAAGTCTAATGAAAAATAACATGTGTTGACTTTGACTATAACATCCTCAACCAGACCTCGTGGCATCTTCACAGATCTATCGGCTAGTTGCAAAATAACCGACATGGGTTTCAGTTCTCCTATCTTAATTTTTTTATAGACTGAGGTTGGAAGTAGGTTGACACTAGCTCCTAAGTCTAACAGGGCTCGATCAAAAGTGATGCTTTCTATAACACATGAAATTAAAAGAGCATCAAGATCTTTCATTTTCTAAAGTAATAGATTAATGTGAACTTGCTTAAGCAATTCCATTAATTCCTCGTTGCATGCTCCCTATTTTTTATGAGAAGAACCGACTTCTAGGACTGAAGGGAACGAAACTTTTGGTTTATATATCTCAGGTAACTCATCCGCTCTCTTCTTTTCTTTATCTTTTTCACTCGGATCAGTAACAATTTCAGACTCAGGTTCTTCTATTGGGTTAGTCTTAGTACTAACCTCTTCTTCTAAATTCTCAATTTGGCTAGCATCAGTACTAGCCTTTCTCACTTGGTCTGAATATGGGTCCTTAAGAATCCTACCACTTCTAAGCTCAGAAATTGCTTTGGCATTCTCAAATTGGGGATTCTTAAGTGGGACATTAGATTGATGACTTGGTCCAGATGGTTGGTGGGTGGATGGGTTGTTTCTGGGATTTGGTACTGGTTGGCTTAAATTATTGTTGGATCATAATCAATTGTTAAAGTTGATTAAATCTATCGTCAGCTAGATTAGTCTGTTGAGGAGGTGGGTATGGTGGCTGATTGTGATATGGCAACTGGGTAGGCTGACTAGGTTGACCTCTATTATAGGCATAATTCTGGTATGGAGGTCTACTTTGAAAGTTTTACATAGGAAAAATTTGGGTCTTAGCCTGAGTCTGTTGGGGTCTCCAAGAAAAATTAGGATGGTTCCTCCAGTCTGAATTATATGTGTTAGAGAATGGATCATTGACAGGCTTAGAGTAATCTTGGACAGCTTGAACTTGTTCTTAGACGAAAGGTGAAAACTGTGCAGCCATAGGACATTCACTGACATGATGGGCTGGGCTAGCACAGATAGAATAAATCTTCTGATAATTAAAAGGTTGTGTGTATTGCACAGGAGATTTTTGACCTAAGGTTAGGAACTGATCTATTTTCTAGGCAAGAAGATCGACTTTATCTAATTTTTAGGCTATCAAGTTCAAATCGGCCTTAAGACTAGAGTCTGTTTGCTTGATCTCAAAAACTTCTGTCTGCTTTTGGTGAGGGATTGATCTTTTATAGAAAGATAATGAAGCATGATTGATCAAATTTTCACTCAAAGTTTCAAACAAAGTATAGGCTTCATCCTCACTCTTACTCATGAATGCACCTCTACAAGATGCATCTACCATCTATCTATATTGGTCACCTAAACCCTCATAAAAAGCTTAAACAATTTGCCACTTAGATAGACCATAGTGTGGGTATTTTCTAAGAAGTTCTTTAAGTCTCTCCCATGATTTGTGAATTTGTTCCCCTGAAAGTTGAGCAAATCGAGTGATGGCTCGCCTCATGGTGTTGGTTCAACCTATGGAATAAAATTTTTTAAGAAACTCATGCTTTATTTCAGCCCATGTTCGGATCGATCTCCCTATTGTGCCAAGCCAGACTTGGCTTTGTCCTTAAGCGAGAAGGGGAATAGGGTCAATCTAAGTGCATCATCAGTAAAATTTTGAATTTTTATCATGGAACAGATTTCTAAGAACTCATCTAGATGCTTGTAAGGATCTTCATTGGTGTTCCCATAGAAAGATAGGAGCATCTGGATTGTGGTCGACTTGATCTCATAATGGCTTGTAGGGATATCAGGTAGGTGGATACAAGTCGATGGGTTATAGATAGAAAGAATAAAATATTCCTTCATCTGCCTAGGTGGTTCTCTAAGGTCTCCAGTCATTTGATTTTTGGGTTTAGCGTGAATCAACCGTTCAATTTCAGGATTAGGTTCAACTAAGTTAGGATAAAGAGATCTTCTACCGTGCATATACCAATGCAAACCCTAATATGTGATTGAGTTTTTTTTTTCTTTTTTTTTTTTAAGAAAAAGAAGAAGGAGAAAGAGAAGAAAAGAGAAGAGAAGAGAAAGAAAGAGAGAAGTTCTAAAGGTGAGATCCTTAAGAAAGCCCTAGACCTAAGGGTGAAAGATGAGAAGAATTAGTTGTGGTTAAGTATTAATTGCAATCAAGTTAGCAAATAATTAAACCTAGACACCTTTGAGTTTCTTAGACCTAATAGTTTGATATAGAGTGGCTTAGTCTAAATACAAATTGGGTTTGTCCTCACTTCCTTCAACTAGCCAGGTAAGAGGTGGGATCGTGGGGGTCCCCTCATTGCTTGCCTTAGACACTAATTGAATTGGCCAGATAAGCTAACAGAATCAATTAGATAACCATGAGTCCACTTAGGCTGAGCCTTTGTAATCTCTAGCCTTAGATACCAGTTTTAGGGGTGAGTCTGAACTTACTTTGCACTTGACTTCACCACAATACTCAAACTGAACTCTATTGATCCTAAGAGCTAATGTCTACTAAATTTTAATTAGGTTAGGGTTAATGCAGGATGCTGGTTGGTTGTTTTTGAGCTAAGGGTGATGAAATTTCTACCTTATCTTGTTTATGGGTGTTTTCCTTAAATTGATTTAAGATGAATGTACACAACCAATTTCAAATAAGAGATTCTATGCAACTAAATTAGATGCATAAAATTAATTAAACTTGAAAGCTTACCTTTTCTCCAGCAATCACCAAAAAAAATTCTAAGATGATGAATGCTTCTAACAATTAAGTTTCTACTCTTGTTATGTGATTTTTATTAGGTTTATGTGGGTGAATTTTAGGTTAATTTGAAAAAAAAAATAGTAATTAATACTAAAAAGAATAGTTAGGGTTAGGGTTAGGATTGATCTCACCAAATAAAATTGAAAGCTTTCTATCTCTTTTTCTTTTTGTAAAAAGATAAAAAAATAAGAAAAGTTAGTAAGCTATATTCATAAGAAAATCAAAGAAATCAAACATTAAAATTGGTGCCTTCCCCGACAACGGCACCAAAAATTGTTATGATTGTGATATTGTCATTAGAATATCGTGATTATCAATCTAATTCCGACTTCAATAAAAATTAAAAATACATAGAAAGTAGTGAGTCGGGTTGAATCCATAGAGAAGGCAGGATTTTGATATGAAATCTTTGATTTTGCAAAAAGAAAACAAAATTTTGAAGATAAGTAATTTAAGTCAGAAAATAAAAATTAAAAGTATGAAAAATAAATCCAGAACTAAGATCTACTATTTAGATCCTAGCTTTTACTTGTAATAAAAATAAATAATAAGAATTTAAAGTACATAAAATAAATTGGTACTAAGATCTACTAACTAGATCCTAGCATCTACTTGCAAAAAAATAAAATACAGAAATTTAAAGTGCAAGAAAATAAATTTTACATTAATTAAAATTAAAATTCAAGTACAGAAAATTTAAAAAAAATAATAAAATAAAAATAAAATTATAATAAGGATCTAAAATTGATCATCTCAGCCTCATCGAAAGATGGTTGATGATCTCTCTTATCTTCCGTCGTACTCCGTAAAATGAACTGACTTTTCTTCTTCTTCCCCTTGGGTTCCTAAAGCAATATAATATTTTTCTCTATTTTTTTTCTTAACTTTATACTCAATTTTTTTGCTCTCAAGACTTATTCTCAGACCTCCTATTTATAGATAAATTTTTTATATTTTTTTGGTAGAAAAAGGAGTCCTAAAATCTTTAGAAATCATATAAAACTCTTTACAAATATGTTTGACCGTCGGATCAGCTTCGGACCGCTCAGATCTGATAAAAAATCACTGTTTTAATCCTTATCAAAGTTAGATTCAACCACAGCCATTCGATCTAGGTTTGAATTCATCAGATTGCATAGTTTAACTCCTTATCAAAGTTGA
The DNA here is from genome assembly GCF_000442705.2 of Elaeis guineensis. Taxonomy (NCBI): domain Eukaryota; kingdom Viridiplantae; phylum Streptophyta; class Magnoliopsida; order Arecales; family Arecaceae; genus Elaeis; species Elaeis guineensis. The sequence continues at coordinate 42,332,273 of NC_025998.2, forward strand.
AAATGATGCTGGCTGTCCGATCGCGTGATGGATTGAGTTTCGGCTGTCGGATCGTGCAAAAGCTTCCTCTTATCAACCGAGAACGAACAACAGCCGTTGGATCTGAGTCAGGATGATTGTAGACTATTGGATTGCACAAAATCATCTCAACCCATTGTGAGCTATGCCTGTGGACCACGTATTATTTTCGATGGACCGCGCTCTGACTTTGTGGACCGAACGATCGGTCCACCATGCACTAAAGGCTATAAAAATTATTTTTAAGGGTATTTTGGCTTGATTTTCACTCCGATTTTCACCTGAAAAATAAAAAAAATATGCATTAAAGTTTTTAAATTTTTTTGTTATTTTGGTATTTAAATTACTCAATTAAATTAACATCTATTTTTCATAAATATACTTTAATTTTATATATATATATTTTAAAATTATTTATTTTTTTAAAAAAATTTAATTTATTCATGAAATTAGATTTTTAAGAAGATGTTAGCACCATAAATTATCAAAAATATCTATAATAAATGCAAAAATATGTCACTTATCAGTAACCAAATAGGCTTTATAGGTCTCTACCTTTCCATCTGTGGTCCTCTTCCTTTTGAAGACCCACTTACACCCTATGGGTTTAATCCCTTCAAGTGGGTCAACTAATATCCATACATCATTGACCTTTATGGACTCTATTTTGAATTTTATGGCTTCAAGCTATTTATCAGAGTCGGACCTCTGCATTACATCCATATAGATGATCGGATCCTCATTATTCTCATCGAGTTCAACAGGATCCCCATCTCGGATCAAAAAATCATAGTATCTGTCCGGTTGATGTGATACTTTATCGGATCTCCTTAACAGTGCCCTACAATAGGTTTTGGGTTTGACATCATCAAATTTAGTTCAATGGGTTCACTAGATTGTGTCGGTTCTACCTGTTGAACTTCCTCAAGTTCAACCTTAAAGCCATTAATTCCTTCCCTAAAGAATTTTTTTTCCAAAAAGACCATCCTAAGACTGACAAATATTTTTTATTCATCAGCAAGATAGAAATAATATCCCTTAGTTTCTTTAGGATACCTTATAAAAATATATTTATTTGACTTGACTTCGAGTTTGTCCGTTTTCAAATGTTTGCATAAGTCAGACACCCCTAAACCCTAAGGTGAGAGAGCCCTGGCTTACGTCCTGTCCATATCTCATATGATATTTTACTTACAGATTTACTAAGAACCCTATTAAGCACATAACAAGTCGACTCGAGTGCATATCTCCAAAAGGATATCAGCAAATTGGAAAAGCCCATCATGGATCGAATCATGTTCAATAGAGTTTGATTTCTCCTTTCCGACACACCATTGTGTTGTGGTGTTCCAAGAGGTGTCTATTGAGAAAGAACCCCATTCTCTTTAAAATATGTTAAAAATTTACTAAAGAGATATTTATCTCCTCGATCTGATCAAAGAGTTTCAATATTCTTTCTAGTTTATTTCTCTACCTTATTATAAAATTATTTGAATATTTTAAATGATTCGAACTTATATTTCATCAAGTAGACATACCCATATCTAGATAGGTTATCTGTGAATATAATAAAATAGTGGTATCCTCCTTTGGCACTTGTGCTTATGGGTTCACATACATCAGTATATACAAGACTCAGAATATCACTGGCCCATTCATCTTTTCTAGTAAAAGGTGACTTGGTCATCTTTCCAAGTAAGCAAGACCCACAGATAGGTAACGATTCATAATCATTGTCATCAAGAATTTTTTCTTGAGCTAATTTGTTCATCCTATTCTTATTAATATGACTTAATCTACAATACCAAAGATAGGCATCCATGACATCAACTATTCTAGGGTATTTATTAGATATGTACATTACATTAGGCCGTGATACAACATAAATACCACTATTCAACTGTCCACATATTATAGTAACACCATTCAAAATGATATTACAAAAGCTTTTCTTTATTGAAATTTCATAATTTGCTTTGGCCAAAAGGCCTACAGAAGTGATATTCAATAGAAAACTAGGATAGTAATGACAATCATTAAGAACAATAAAATAAAAATTGAATACAAGCTTGATAATTTCTAAAGCTAGAACTGAAATTGATCTTTCATCTCCAACGTTCAAGAATCTCTCACTGTCTTTAAATTTCTTACTGATTTGAAATCCTTGCAATGAATTGTAAATATTAATAGGACTACCAGTATCCAATACCTAGATCATTGTATCAAAAACTGAGAAGTTACAAGTTGTTATCATATAATTATCTTGTCCAGCAACCAATTGCTTCTTCTTCTTTGGCCTGTTTGGGTCAAGAAAAGCTATGTATTGAGGACAGTTCCTCTTCTAGTGATCTTACTTTTTACAATAGAAGCACTCTGCTTGACTTTGGTCGGCCTTGAACTTAAACTTCTGGATCTGATTCCCAGCACTTTGTACCTTCTTATTCTTCTTTTTCTTCTCTTTCTTAAAGGAATGATGCCTACCTGAAGAAGATCCTCCCACTACATTCATCATCTCCTTGTGGAGCTATGATCCTTCTCAAAAGTCTGTAGCAACCTCAACAGACCATGGTAGTTGACTACAGGCTTCATCATTCGAAAATAACTGAGAAATGAAGGTAGGATTTGGGTAGGGAGTTTAGGATCACATCCTTCCCAAGCTGTTCGTACAAGAGAAAGTCGAGCTTGCTCAATCGCTCGATCTATTCGATCATGATCAGTGATCGATGCTTCCTCCATCATCCGAGCATTGAAAATGGCATAACTAGTCTTATGTCGCTCAACATCGTCGGAAGTACCAAAAGACTCTCTCAATACTTTGGGCATATCTTTTGATCGAGCCTCTTCAAACTTTCGGCTGAACTCATCATTCATGGTAGCCCGCATTATACAATGCACCATGGGCAGTCATTGAGCCACTTCAAGTAAGTATCTCGAACCATGCCACGAGCATTAGGAGTAGGCTCCTCAAGTGTCGGATCTGTAATGACATCCAAGATTCGCTTATACTCCAGGATGATTTTTAATTTTCGATACCAGCTATCGAAATTGGATCCTGTCAACTTCTCACTATCCAATAGTGATCCGAGTGACAAGTTTGAGACCATAACTGTCCAAAAAGAAAATAAAAATCTAATCAATATATGAATTATTTAAGTCTACAGATATGAACTTTAATCTAAAGGTTCTCTCACTATTTTATATGAATTAATAGCCTCTACCTCTAAGTTGAAGAATTATTTTAATTCCTTAGAGAGTACTAGAATCCACACAGACTGCACACGAGCTTGATTTTGGCTGGCTCACTCATGTGCATCCATGGGTAGGTTCTTTAACTAATTATTTTATCAAATAATTTTTAGTAATTGATTTAGTCCCAGATAACTTTTCAGTTGACTTTGATCTTCTCTGCAAGCTCTAGTTAGATCCAACCATTAACATGATCATACTTAGGAATCTAACTACCAAATGATCAGGTCTGACTTTGGTCAGCTAATCTGACCACTTGTCAGAGAGACTCGACTGAGTCATCATATTATGAATGATAATTTCAATAGCAGATGAGCACCAGACCTTTGGGCCTCCAATGATCATCATACTGTTGGACCCATTATCACCCAACTTAATGGGAGGTTATGATTTAGTTTTCATCATAACTATCTTATTTAAAAGACCTAATAATTTAAAAGATTTAATTTATGAATTAAGAGAAGAGAAGAGAAGAGATCAATCAGTAAACCACAATCCTCCCACTGATTTCATCAAGTCATTGAATTGGATTAAGGTCATGCTGGTTGAACTGGTACCTAAATTAGTCACACTGATTAACCTTAATGGCATGGGTCAACTCAGATCACTTAGCGATCTAATCAAAATATAATTCATCAAATTGGCCACGTAAGTGAGATCGGTGGGAGGATATGTTAAGCTTGCCTTAAACACCATCAAAATGGCTAGATAAGTCATTTTCAATTAAAAACCATCAGTAAAAATGTCAAACTTACCTTAGACATCAATTGGTTAATTAATTTTGATTTGACCAGCCTAATGATTCGGGTTCAACCATTGAGCCACAATCAAGATCCATTTGGTCTAATCAAAGACATGGACTTGACCATCTACAATTATTGTATTAAAAAATTTTTGATTTAATCTAATTCAGTATTTGATTAGTTTAATCAATTTCTCTACATGGTCCATTAACTCTTTGATTTAAACCTTAGGTCTAACCCAAGTAAGAGGACCTGATTGGAGCTAATCCGTGCCTCCATATTTTATGCAATGTCATTAGATCTTAAATTACAATTCTAGATCTAATCAATTCTACACTTAATTCTTAATTAAATTTTAGCATCAACATAGATTTAAATTAAGTTTTAAAATTATTTCTCATGTAAACTTTTTACATTAAATCATAAAATTTTTAGATCACATCTAAATTTTTATAATTTCAAATTAAAATAATTTTGATTATTAAGATTAGATGTAATTATTTTTTTTACTACTTGCATCACATACAACAAATCCTAAGATTTCAAGATCTAAGATTTTACAAAAAAATAATTTTTTTTTCACTTTCTTCTTTATGGGACCTCACAGTCGCACCCCTACATACCATAAGAGCACCTCAATGAATGGGAGGAGAGGGTCATGTAATCCTACTTACTCCTATGATCGGACGGCCTGATGATTATCCAATCTGAGTACTTTGCTACTCAGATCATCTAATCTAACATATACAGAATTGATCAAATATCAGATCTAAAAATAAAATTTATTTAGATCTAATCTAAATAACATAAAATTAGATCTACAAGCATATGAAATCATATTATAAGGAACAAGGCTCTAATACCAATTGAAGGAAAAGTAAAGTAGTTCTATGCATGCAATATAAAAATTTTTCAGCAGATCTATTAGATTAAATAATTTAATTTATTCTATATACATAAGATCTAATCTAGACTATTATGTCAAAATTTATGATATGATTTAATATGATATAAAGATCTAAAAATAAAAATCAGCATCGATCAAATCGATGCTCTATATTAAATCTAACCCTTGGATCTAATGAAAACTGATCTAACAAGTTCAGAAACCATTATCGAACTATAATCTATTGATCTCTACTAGTCTATCACATAGATAGGTGCTCCTTCAGATTGCTCATAGCTGTACAAAGATGTCCGACCTCTATAGATCATCCACACACAAAGAACGGATACTGATCAGACTCCTCGGGAGTGCTAGCTTGCAAGGATCTTCAAAGGCTGATCTTCTTCTTCTTCTTTTGATCTCTTGGATGCTCCAAAAAAGTGAAAAAATTTGTGGAGGAAGAGATGAGAGAGGAGAGCTTTTGAGGAGAAACTAATTTCAGCCAAGAACACCTTATGGGGCATCAACTATAGGACTCCCCTTTAAATAAAAAGGGATTAGGGTTTTGGGTCAAGAGGAGGGGCGCCAAAGACTCCATGCCAAAATCAATTTTGGCATCCCAAAAATTCTAAAAATAGGTGATGGTGTGAGAAAGAAATTTGATCTTTCTCACACCCACAAATTCTTCAAAGAAATTAAGAAAAAAATCTCTTGACGCCACCCTTCTTTCCAAACATGACGGATCTCTTTTCTTCTTACTCCTTATCTCTAATTCGGATCATATTCAAATTAGGTAGAAGATAAAGGCCATGACTCATCATACATGCCGCCCACCCTATCTGCACCCTTTCTCCTCATGCCCAAATATCACATGCCAAAACCATTTTGGCATTGAGAACAAGGGGTGGATCGAAGGTGGCACAACGAGAAGAGACAGAGTCCCTGCAGGCTGGGACTCTTCATTTTCAATTTGATTTTAAACCAAACTAAATCTAGTTTGAATCCAATGAGAGAAAAGAATCTAATCTAATTAGAAATATAATCATCTCAATAAATTTTTAATCCAATTAAAAATTAACTAAGCCCAAGTCTTGATCAAATCAAGAATAAGTTTTTCTTGCAATTATGCTTGATAAAATCAAACCCAATCTAAGTCAAACTGAATCCAATTCAATTAGACTTGATCCAAAGCTCTTTGCTCAATCAAATTGAGTCAATTAGTAATCTAATTACTAATAAATTTTTTATTAATAGTAAAGTTTTAGTCTAGTGAGACTCTCCTCCAGAGTTTCAATCCTAGTGGGACTCTTCATCAGTGTCACAATCCAATTGGACTTTTCAACCATCCGATTAGATCGAATCTTCTAATGTATATGACCCCATAGATTCAAACCTAAGTCAGTAGCATAAAAATAAATTTCTATACTAATTGAGATAATCATCTAGCAATGAGATCCGACATCCGGATAGGTCGAAAGATTGCAAAGCAATATTCTAGAACCTACTGGCATATGATTTCCGTATATTCATCTCTTTGATCCAAATGCTTAAGGTGACCTAGAGTTTAACTGTCAATCCTAAAATAGTCAACCATATTGTATTTCAACCTTTCAAATCTATCACATAGATTATCCTGATCAAGATTTTACTAAATTAAAGTATACTGATGCATAACTCCTACTTATTCAGAGGGGTCAATTTCATCTTGACTCACACACCAACTTGATAAGTACTTGACTGCATCCAGTAACCTTCCATCATTGAATTAAAAATTTAGATGATCCAATATCAAAGTATAGTGAGTTGCTTACAAGTCATCATGGTGATCTCAGGTCGAAAGGATACTTATATCCATGTCCTTCTCGAGCTACACTTGACAGTAGAGTGCTCGATAAATGATCATGTTCGGTGCGAATATACTCCTACATTCTACCTATATGCCATACCAGTATCTTCACATTCTTTAGTTAAGAGGACAACCAACCTATATGGCATACAATGACCTATACTTGATATTGCTATCATCCTATTAACAGCATATTATTTGGTCGTGAACACATTTTAAGGACTAAATGATAAATTCTCCTTTGTTGATTAAATATAGTTCTAAAGACTTCATCACAACATAGGAGTTCAAATAAGATGGACAAAATATGACAAAAAAGCCAAATAATTTTTATTAATAAAAATTTATATATATTTTATAAATATGAGCATAATCATCAACAGACTAACAATTGGCTTAGGACATAATTTTCAATAGGACTCTTGTGAGGAAAAGAAAGAAAAAAATCTAAGAAAAGAGAAGGAAAGAAAGAAAGAAAAACAAGTGAGGAAAAATAAGAGAGAACCAAGAAAGGCAGATGGTCTGCCTCTCTTTGTGATTAAAATATCCAAGTGTTAGATATCTTGATCAAATCAAGGGTGAGAGATCTTTTGAGAAAAAAATTTTAGGTGTGGTCTTAATAGAGGATTGAAGGTATTCAGGTGGTGGTACAATCTATTCTTGAAAAAAAAAATTGACAGTGCACTTATGAAGAAGGTTGCAGCACCATCATCAAACTGGAAAGGACCTTGATCAATCCCATATGGATCGCCGTTGGAGGACATCTACTTTGATGTCTCGTGGAGATCATCCTAGCACCAGATTGTCATCTTTAAGAAGGTATATTTTCTATCTAATATGCATGCTTGATTTGTTTGATTGAAATCTATAAGGTGTTCCTAAGGTTTGTATTCCAGTTATATTGTTTTAAGTGTTAAAATTTATTTTAAAAATATAAAAAATTTGGAAAATCATATTCCACTGTGCGACCAAAACCCAATAGAAGAAACCATAAATCAAATGAAGGGAGGAAAATAAAGAGTGTGGAGGGAGAGGGAGACCACAAAGGCATCTCAATCAAGTTCTTCCTCTTCTTTATCCCCTTGGACTGCTGATTTTTATTATTATGGAACAAGGTCACCTTTGAGAACCTCATGGACTATTGGAAATCTTGGCCAATATTTCTTTGAATGTGGTATATATGAGGTATGTGATTGTCTTTCTGATTTTGGATTTATTATCTAAGTTTTGGCTTGAATCTCTAGCATCAACTTGGTGTTCTAGATAAAAGAAGACTATGGTTACTTTCATTAGCATGATCTGCTTTCAAATATAAAAGATAAGAATGTCATTAATAGACTATTGCAATGGAAGAACAAGTTCGAGGCACAAATTTCAAACTGCAAAAGAAGGATCAAATAGGTCTTTTTCTATATGCTAGTATATTGTATTGTTATGGCTTTGTATGCTAGTATACTATATTGTTATGGCTCTGTATGTTACAGTGTTCGAGTTATAAATGTATTAAGGATCTTAAGTTGAATGTTTGGGGTTTATTCCATGTTGGATGTTTTAGTTTGGAGACAATCCTAATTTATGTTGGAATCTCTAAGCTAATTGTGTAATAAGAAAGATATTTCTCCCATAATTAAATGGCTTTACAAACAATAACCAATCTTTTTTGCACTTGAAGTATGACTATGACTTCTGATCCAAAGCATATTCCAAATGCCAAGCACATTCAAAGCTAAATTGCCTAAATAAATATTTAGAAAAAACTATTACAATTACACCCCTTCTACCCTTTTAGTCTTCAAATGACACCCACTCCAATTTACTAATGTTCTAGTGATGCCCCTTATACTTTACATATGTTCCACTTACATGCTCTATACTTTTAATTCGTTGCATATACACTCCTTTAACTTTAAAAACTTGAATAAAGGTACATTAGCAGATGCAATTTGGGGGGTATAACCTATAACTAATAAAAAATTGTCATATCATCTATCGATATTTACTATTCTATTTCATAGTTAATTTAGCAAAAAATAATCAAGTCAGAATCAAGGCACAAATAACATATTATATCACACTTAATGCCCAAAAGTAGAATTAAAGTGAAGCAAAATTCAGTGCAGGGGTAAAATGGTAATTTTAAAACATTTTCAAAATTATGATTTTATAATAAAAAATATTAATTAATCTAACTAATTAACATGTGTTTATCCTACACTAGGATCTAAATATGATATACAGCATGTATGCATTTAAATTTGAAATTCGAATTTGAACAGTAAATACTTTACTGTAATGTGTTCAGAACACAATACCTTTATGTGGGTAGTCAATCTCCATAATTTGATCACCGTCAGGAGGCTCTGATTGCCACAACATAGCCACATAGGGTGTCTGGCCTCTGCGGATCATCCACACGAGGCTCTCGGTCTGATTGGCTCCTCACGAGTGCTAGCTCGTTGTAGAGCCTTTTTAACGGCTGATGCTGATCGAACTCCTTCGATCGATGTATGCTGATTCTTTGGATGCTTTAAATTATCAACAGACATGCTTGAGAGGATGTTGAAGATCTTCCTAAAATTTGGTGGGCTCACGACGCTCGTAGCTCACCTTCTCACTTTCCAAACCCCAGGCTAAAACCCTATGGTACACTAAGAAAAACTCTGCGCCCTTTTTTCTTTCTTTTCTTTTTTTTTCTCTCGGAAGGTTTTGGACCTTCATCTCATGCAAAAAGGTTCCTCACACCCCAAACTTTCTCTCCAAAAATTCTTACACACTCCCCACCTTTCTCCCCTTTTTAAGACAACGTCGAACGTGTCTTACCCGCGTGAGAGGATAAAGATAAGTGGTTGCACATTTGAATTCAAATCGAGTTTGAATTCAAATTCAAACCAACTCATCCCAATCCACTTATGGCATGAGAAGAGAAGGGCGTGGACTCTTTGTGTGTGGAAAGGTTTTATGAGAAACCTTTTCTCGTGTATGTTATGTGGCGCACAAAATGGATAAGCATGAAGGCACAAGAGATAAGTTATCCATTCAAATTCAAACACACTTTGAATTTGAATGGTTAACTAATCAGCTTTATCCATCCATATGGTGCACAAAAGTGGGCGTGGGGAGGGCTTTGCGTGAGAAAAAATTCATGAGAAATTCCTTCTGGTGAATTCAAATGGGTGCAGTGGATATGAGGTGGCGCAGGGAGTTTGAGTCAAGGTGGTTTCATTATTTAAACCAACCTAATTGAACCAAATAAGTTAGGTCCAATTAGATTGATTTAAATCCAACTTAATTAGGCTTAATTAGGATCAATAAAATTCTAATTAAATCAGGAATTGATTAAGCCCAACCCCTAATCAAATCAGGGACTAAACCATCTCGATGATTAGGTCAACTCTTAACCTAATTGGGTCAAACCCAACTGAATCCAATTCAATTGAACTTGATCCAAAAATAATTACTCAATCAAATTAAGTTAATTAGTGATCAAATCACTAATTAAACTTTTCATAAATATTGAGTCCAAATTTGATGGGCAATCGGGTATCAAAGTCCATCAATATGAAATCTTGATCGAAGAGTCCCAAACCAGTGGGACTCTTGATCCCGGTACCCAAAATGTGTGGGACTCGTGATCAAAGAATTTTGATTCTCGATCACAGAGTCTCAGACACGTAGGACTCATAGTCCACAAATATTAAGACTCTTCATCAACCATCAGATCAGATAGGAACCTCTAATGTGTATGACCCCGCACGTTCGAACCTAAACCGGTAGCACAGGAACCAATTTCTGTACTAATCGAAGTGACAATCTAGCAATGGTACCCGACATCTGGATAGGTCGAATAGTCGCAATCGCAACACTCAGAACCTACGTGAATATGGTTACTATATAATTCATCCCTTTTGATCCCTGTGTTTAGGATGACTCAGGGTTAAACTGTCAATCCTGATTAGATCATCCGAGTCGTGCTCAACTCAAACAGTCCTATGGCTTCTCACTAGGACTACCCTGGCCAAGGTTTTGCTAAATTGAAACATGACTGTACACAGCTCCTGAACTAGAGTGGTCAATCCCATCTTGACACACGCACCGACAAGTCAAGTACTTGACTACACCCAGCATCCTTCCGTCACTGAATTAGAAATTCAGGTAGTCCAGTGCCTAAGTGCAGTGAGTTGCTTGCAAGTCACCGTGGCGGTCTCAGTTCGGAGGGACATTTATACCCATATCCCATCGGAGTAAATCTTGACAGCAGAGATAGCTCCAGAGTCGGTCACGTCCAGTGCAGATGTACCCTTACATCTCACCTGTATGCCATACCAGTGTCTCCATACTCCTTGGTTAAGAGGACAACCAACCTATATGGCACACAATGACCTATGCTCGATAAACATTATTGTCTTTGGTAACAACATATCATTTGGTCGCGAACAGGTTCAAGGACTAAACGACAAATCCTCCTTTGTCGAGTCTAAATAGTCCTAAGGACTTCACCACAACACAGGAGTTCATTAGAAGATGATAATTTATGATGAAAAATATCAAAATAACTTTTATTAATTTATAATTCATGTACTAATACAACAAAGAGCACAACCATCAACAGACTGACGATTGGCTTTGGGACACTATTCCCAACATAAAACACCCTATATCATAATGTATCACAAAATATCATAAATTTTTGTAATACATCACTATTGTCCAAAGATAGCAACCCAAGAGGAGGGGATGAATTGGCTTCTTTTAAATTTAAAATAAATATATGAACTATTGTAGGAAATTAGTGTACTTATGAGGTGCCAATAGAGAAATAAGAGTAGCAGCACAAGATAAAAGGGAATCAAACACACAATCACAAATATAAAAAATTTATAATGGTTTGGTATTTAACTCAGCATCTACATCTACTCTCCAAGACCCATTCTCTCTTTGCTTTAAAATTTCAACTATAATCACATCTTGATTATAGTCCAATTATTTTATTTGAGCTCATAGTCAAACACAAGTGTTGCTCAGGCTAACCAACCACAACCTTCCCAACTAAGCACCCCCTAGATTTAGTCAAATACAATCATCCAATAGTGGACTTGGATCAACCTAAATCCCCAAGTTTCTCACCCTAATAAACTTACTACAACTCAAGAATACAATAAATAAATAATTTAAAGCTTAGGTAAATGGAACTCTTTGAAGCTCAAGAAAGTGTATGACGAAGGCTCTTCTTTTTTTTGATAGAATATGATGAAGGCTCTTAAATGCATTGATTTCCTACTTGATTGCTTAAGAGAAGCTTGAAAGAATGCATTGAAGGATTGCTTAGTTGATAGGTCATACAATGGATACACACAAGCTCTTTCTATCAAAAAAATTCAAAGCTAGAAGGTGGAATTGAAAGCTCTCTTAAGTTCTCCTTTTTTTCTTTTTGCTTATATGGTGCCCTTTTTCTTGGCTTGGATGTATTTTTCTATTAAATTTTTTACTTAAATGTATCTAAATTGGTTGGAAAAGATAAAATCACCATTGGACAACCCAAACAAATTGTTACGGTCACTTTCTGCCTATTAGAGCCATTTTACAAAACTAGTCATTGGGCTATCAGACACAGAGTCGACTTGTGATCTTCAGGATCAACTCATGTTGATCAGGGGTCAACTTATGAAGCATTGTATCTTCAAATTACTTTCTATCTTTTGAATATGGCCATTCGGGGGTCAACTTGGTGGCTATTGAGGTCGACTATCTAGAATTGGGATTAACTCATGAAATACTAGGGTCGACTTGAGAATTGGCCACTTTGAACTACTCTCTATCTTCACCTTGAGACTAATTAGGGGTTGACTGGTGTCAAGTTGGGGTTGACTAAAATTCAGACAGTTTTTATCTAAGCCTATTTAGGGATCGACTCGTGTTTTACTAGAGTCAACTCAAACTATGCTAGGGTCAACTCTTGAAAGGGCCTATTTTTACAACTCTATCTAATATCCTGAGGTTGTAGTGGTATCGGTTCAAGCTTTGGTGGGGTTGACTCACGGACTGTACTAGTTTTTTCTAGGTGTGCTAGAGTCAGCTCTAAGTATTTTGGGGTTGACTTTTCTCTTCCATCCATTGTCAAAAACTCATGAAAAACTTCTTCTTTGACTAATCATAAGAGGGCTTCTTTTTGATTATGTATGCAACCTTAGAGCATTAAGAGATTTTCTACATCCATACTCTCAAGCTTGCATTTGTACCAAATGCACTCAAGTATTTAGCATCATCAAAATCAATCTTTGGGTTAACAATCATAGTATTTTTGATTGTTTATGATAAACATCTAAAGTGTCATATTAAATAGCATATACAATATATAAGCACCAAAAGTATCACACTATATGCATTCTTACAAACAGTGAGCTAAACCTTATATCAATGTTCACTAAAATATAAAATATAGATAACCACAAGTATTATGAAACTAGATAAAGGAAATCATGATTGTGATAGTGCTTCTATTGGAAAAGGTGCAAGGTTTCATCCATGAATTTCAAAACTTTTTTTTGAAATATAACACAGAGGAACATGTAAATTAAATAATTTAATCTATAAATGCATGTAATCAAATTACTAAATCCTACAATTAGAACTTATAACATGTCATATTGCATTTATAAATCAGAAAATAAAAGATTTGGTATTGATCAAATCAATACCCTAGATCTGAAACAGTTTCAGATCTAAAATCTAGATAATATCTAGATAAAAGAAGAGATCAGATCTCTTACCTTTATGCAGGTCGAGAACTCCATGATTGATTTTTTTTGTTGCCTTTAGAGCTGCACATGCATCCGGCCTCTACAGGTGATCCACATGAGGCTGCAACAAAATCGGAGGTTTGTCGAATGAAGATCCGCTCGAAGTGCTAGCTTCTTGCAGATCCCTCCAGATGGTTAATCTAAAAAATATTCTTTGGATCTCTTGAACATTTCAAGAGATGAAGAATATGAGAAGGAATAAGAGAGAAGTCAAATCTTTTGACGTCTCTAAAATCAAAATTAATATTTAATAGAAAAGAGTCCTAAGAGAAGACAGATCTTCTCCATCAGTACATCAACAATTGATATCCTGAAAACATCTCTATTCTAGGACTTGAGAAGACCTTCTTCTCTTAATATTTTTTTAGTTTCTAGATCTTATAATATCTAATTTTTCTCATAGAAAAATCTCATAATTTATAGAGAAGAAGGGTTCTAAAAGAAATCTTAAGAAAAGACCTTCTTTTCTTTTTCTTCTTCCATCAGAACATGATCATATCATGTCCAAAATAAGATCACCATGCTCCAACTCTTTGGAGTATGAATTCACCACACCATCTCTCTTTCTCTTTCAAATTTTTTATCATATAAAAAAAATATAAAACAAAGAGATATTAATATGAAAGAAAAAATAATAAGAGAAGACAATCTTCTCTCTTACCTTTCTCTCAACAAGACATCAACCTTTGATCTCTTGATTGAAAAATTTTCTCCAAGGATTTTGGCACCTCAAACCACCCATGTAATCCTTCTTTCTCTCTCATATTTTTATCACATAAAAACACAAAAACAAAGAGAAAAAAAATAAGAAAGAAAACCAATAAGAGAAGACAATCTTCTCTCTTACCTTTCTTCTCTACAAGACATCAACTTTTGATCTCTTGTTAGAGGACTCTCCTCCATGGATTTTTATGCCTCAAACATCCCAGGTCTTCCTCATTCTCCTCTGGTATTTCTCACAATTTTCCATGAATTTTTGACTCCTATATCATGGCATATGGGGCGGCCTCCTTTTATATGGCAGACTAGGTCATAAGACCTAGTCTAACAAGGACTCCTTGGGGCGTCCAACTCTTGGACGCCCCCTATCTCATTTATTTCATGGATAGAATGAAAATAACCACAAAAGGGGCAACAAAAAGGAGGATAAATATGGGGGAAGTTGGTGCAAGAGAGGGAGGGAAGAGTCCTTGTGAAGAGGGACTCTTTCAAAAAGAGAAATAGGCTAAACCACTTTCCACAATGAATCAAATTAATTTTCATATTGAATCAAATCAAATCTAATTTAAATCTATAAAATAAGTGGTATGAGATTATTTCTCTTAGATATAAAAATCATAAAAAAATTATTTAGATTTAATTAGTGGGCGTGGGCTTTGATTTTCTTAGGTGGCGCAAGAGAAGATGGAATCCTAGTCTAACTAGGATTCTTATTTAGATTAGGTCAAATACTTTGAATCTAATTTAAATTAATTGAAACCTAATTAATAGTGAACCTAGTTCAACTAAGAATCTAATTAAATCAGATTAAATCTTATTTAATTTAAATTCTAATTTAATTAGAAATTAGGTGCATACAAGTTCTAGTCAAATAGGGACTTGTTCTCCCTTGCAACTGGCTTATCCAATAAACCAATTAGACTTAATCCAATTAAATCCAAACTAATTCTAATTGAATCATATTCAATTAAACTTGATCTCAGCCCAATTGCTCAATCAGATTGAGCCAATTAGCAATCCAATTGCTAATGATCCTCCTGCAATACTTGCATTAGGTCAAACATCAATCACATTGATTGTTTAACCTTAGAATGATTCTCAATCATCGATTAACCATCTGATTAGGTTACAACCTCTTTTATGTGTGACCCTATAGGTTCGAACCTAAACTAATAGCATAAGAATCAATTCCTGTACTAGTCAAAGTAACCATCTAGCAATGGTTCCCGACATCCAGATAGGTCGAATGTATGCAAAGTAACATTCTAAGAATCCTGACCCATAGTTACTGTATAATTCATCTTTTTAACCAATAATGCTCAAGATGACTTCGAGTATGCTATCAACACTTATGTAAATCATCTCTATTGTGTCTTAAAATTTTGCAAATCTCGTGACTCCTTACGAGGATTATCTAGGCCTAGGTTTTGCTAAATTAAAACACAGCAAGATATTCTCTTCCTGAAGTTAATCAGGAGTGGTCAATCTCATCTTGACTCACATACTGACTTCACAAGTACTTGACTGTATGCAAAAACCTTTCGAACCTATATTAAAAATACAGGCAGTCCAGCATCAAAGCACAGTGAGTTGCTTGTAAGTCACTGAGGTGATCTCAGGTCGGAGGGACACTTATATCCATTGATCTTAGCTAACTACTCTTGATAGTAGAGTATTACATTGGCCACGTTCAATGCAAATGTACTCCTACATCTCACCTGGATGCCATACCAGTGTCTCCACATCATTTGGTTACGAGGACAACCAACGCATATGGCATACAGCGATCTACACTTGATAAGTTATCGTCCTTGTGAATAACTTATCATTTGGTTGTGAACAGTTTAAGAACCATCCGATAAATCCTCCTTCATCGATTGATTGTGATTTCTAAAGACTTCATCATAATTTAGGAGTTCATTTAAGGAAGATAAAACTTTTATAATGAACTTGCCAAATAACTATTATTATTAGATAATTCATATACTAATTCCAATCATCTACCACTTAGATGATAGACTTTAGGGAATATTTTCCAACAACTCCCACTTGTACTAAATCCAATCAGAATGATATCAAATATCCTATCATCCACTTGAGTTCGTAGAACTTTCTAGTTCCGAGGCCTCAGCAAATGGGTCGGTCAAGTTCTCCCTTTTCATCGATCTTCCAAAGATTGATGTCACCCTGATCTAGAATCAAAAGTGACAGTAATACAGAGTATGCTGGTCCTTCTATTCTTTAGCCAAATTTATGGCTCCAGTGCTATGATAGGACTGGACCATCGGTGGAGGGTGCCACTCCAAATTTGTTAATGAAGCTCAGCAATTACACAGCTTACATGATAGCATCATATGCTATGATGTACTCTACATCACTAACTGAGTAGACTAAAGTATCCTGCTTAGAACCTTTCCAGTAGATTGCTCCTACAATTAGGATATGATCCGATACTTTCTTGTTGTCATCTTGATCTAACTAAAATCGAAACATCCACATGTTTAAAGTCAGTATTTCCATATTTGAGTCACTGGATCTTAGTATTTTCCAAATACTTAAGGATTGTCTATACAATCTTCCAGTGGTTCTTACTTAGATCAGACTGGTATCTGCTCACTACCATTAGTGAGCATACCATATCTGGTCTTGAACATAAAGAATTTAGATGACACCCAAACCTTTATTCTTTGCAATGCTGGAATGCCATTCTCGATTAAGAGAATTTCATCCACAGACAACACAAGGAATAACACTACAGAACATTTTGTCTACTTATAATTGCAGGGTTCCTCTTTATTCATAAAAAGGTTTTTTTTTAAAACGTATGTTCTAACTCTGGGATAATAGCGAAATGAGCTTTATAAGTCTCCACCTTCCCGTCTATGCTACTCTGATCCTTTTGAAAAATCCATTCATGGCCAATGGGTTTTATTCCTTCAGGTGAATCATCTAGTGTCCATACACTATTGATTTTCATGGACTTCAATTTGGATTTAATGGCTCCAAGCCACTTCTCAGAGTTAGACCACTGCATTGCGTTTACTTTAATGGACTCCGAGTTTGATCTAATCAAATCTGATTCTGTAGGTTTACTAGATTATGTCGGTTCATTTTCTACCAGTCAAACTTTCAAGTTCAACTTGATAGGCATCAGTTCCTTCTCTAAGGAAATCCTTTCCAAAAGGAATGCCCTACTGCTGATGAGCATCTTATGTTCTTCAACATGATAAAATTAGAAACCCTTAAACACCTATTGGACCATGAACCAAGTTTATCTGTATGCAAACCTTTGACATAGGCCGATCAACTCCAAACCCAAAGGTGAGAGAGTCTAGGTCTATGCCTGATCCATATCTCATATGAAATTTGCACAACAGACTTACTCAGTATATTTTCAGAGTAAAATAAGTAATCACACAAGAGCACAATCCTGAAACAGGCAGATTAGTGAACCCTATCATGGATTGAATTATGTCTAACAAAGTTTAACTTCTCCTTTCAGAAACACTGTGTTCTGAAAAAGAATCCACTGAGAGAGAATCCAATTCTCTCCTAGATATATCATCCTTTTCATCGTTTGAATCATTTGAACATTTCAAATGATTTGGCCAGACGCACCCAAGCCCAGATAGGTCGTCTGTAATGAAATATTTATATCTTTCTCTGGCACTTATGTTCACAGGTCTACATACATCACTATATATGAGATTTAGAACTTTATCAGCTTTTTCACCTTTTCCATTAAAAGGTGACTTTGTCATCTTTCCAAGAAGATAAAACTCACAGGCTATTAATGATTCTCAATCATTGATGTCAAAGTTTCCCTCTTAAGCTAACCTGTTTATCCTGTTCTTGTCAAGATGACTAAGCCTATAATGCCAAAGATAGATATTCATGACATTATCTAACTTGGATGTGTACATTATACTTAAAAGGCTGTGTAAATATCATTTTCTTATTGTCCTTGTATTATTGTAACGCTATTCATAATAATACCACAATAATCTTTCTTTATGAATGATGATCATCTTTAGCCAAAAGGCCAACAAAGATTATAAACAATGGACAATAGTAACAATTACTTTAAATGACAATATTTGAAAATAAGCTCTATAATTCCTAAAGTTAGGATTGGAATAAGACTTCCATCCCTTACATTCAAGAATTTCTCACCATTTTCAAATATTCCACTTACTTGTAGTCCTAGAAATAAATTGTATAAAACCATTGGTATCTAATACCTAGGTAGTGGAATTACATAGAGAAACTTTAAGGTATTATCATATAACATCCTTGATGAGCAACCCTTGCTCCTATCTCTTGTTCAGTCTATTATGGTCAAGGAAAGCAAGATAATTTTTCTTCCTATGACCTTGTGCTTTTGCCTGATTTGGATCAATTTTGGACTAATTATTTTGACTGGACCAAGAAGCCCCAATACGAACCCATTCTTACTGCTGAACCAAATTCAACTTTCGATACTAATTAACGAAGTTGGGTCCCATAAGTCATCACTGTCTAACAGCGATTGGAGCAATTAAGGTTTAGCCTTATTTTGAGAAAAGAGAACAATGACCTAATGTATATGAATTATTTTAAAGCCTAGAGACTTGGACTTTAGTCTCAAAGTTCTCCCATTATTTTATTCAAATTGGTAGCCTCTACCTCCAATTCAAAAAATTACTTTAATTTTCTAGTAGGTACTAGAATCCACATAGACTACACATAAGTCTGACTTTGATCGGCCAACCCATGCGCATCTACAGGTAGGTTCATTAACCAATTATTTCTCCAAATAACTTCTAATAATTTAATTTTACCCCAAAAACCTAATCAGTAGGCTTTGGCCTCCACTGTAAGGATCCGATTAGGTCCAACCATTAATATGACCATACTTGGTGCATCTAACCAATAAATGATTAAGCCCAACTTTGGTTAGCTCACCTAACCACCATTAGAGAGACAAATCCAAGTCATCATATGATGAGTGATAATTTCATTAGTCAACAAGCACCAGGCCTTTGGGTCTGCAATGATTATTGAGTTAATGGACTCATTATCAAACACCTTAATAGGAGGCTATGACTCAGTTATCTCCATAACTTTATCATTTTAAGGATCTAATAATTTTAGAGAATTTAAAATTATTAGTGATTTAAGGATAGAAAAGATATGGACCAATTCGCTCCCACTGACTTCATCAAGTCAAGTCCTCCCACTGACTTCTCAAGTCATTGATAAGGACTAGGATCAAATTTGATCCATGGGCACCTAGATCAATCTCACTGAATGAAATCAGACTCTCTGATTTCCTATATGACATGGGTTAACACGAATCAATGAGCAACCTAATCAAGACCTGATTAACCACATTGGTGAGATAAGTATGATTGATGGGAGGGTCTGCCAATGCTTGCCTTAGACACCATAAGAAATGGCCAGGTAAGCATGCTCCCAATTAAAAACAATTGGTCAAGTTTACCTTAGACACTAACTGGTTTATCAGTTTTGATTTGGTCTACCTAAAGACTCGAGCTCAGCCACTGAGCCACGATCAGTGTCCATTTGTTAGATATATGGACTTTGATCAACTACAACTATTGAAGTGATCTATAGAAATGACCTAATCCTAATTAACTTTTAATTAGGTTTGATCAATTTTTTAACTTAGTCCATATTTAATCTAACCCTAGGTCTAACCCAGTTAATGATCTAATCAAAGCTAACCCATTACCCTTTAACCCATGTTTTATAAAATTATCTTAGGTTCTATAAATCACAAACCTAGATCCTAAACAATCACTTAATTCTTTTAATTAAGTTCATGGCTGAGGGTTGGGGTTCGGCATTTTGAAAAATATTTTTAACTTTTGAAAGGTTTAATACAATCCAGTGTTATTTCACTAAATAGGTCGATTCATTTCAAAAATGAGTCGGCTTATTTCACTAACAAATACGAACAATTAAAATCAGTCAGAAATATAATTTAGCCAACTTTTCAGTCGAGCTGGCATGCTGGTCGAGCCGGCCCGATCAGCAAATAGGACCTTCGCAAGATCCTGTTCTAGGCTGATTTTAATCTATATACATTACATAAAAATTCATGAAATGAAATAGACTTAATCTAAAATATTCATGATAAGATTTATTTAAACTCTTTTAAATTTTCTAGCTCGCAACGTACCAGGACAACCTTTGCACTGTAAGGGGTAAACCTTACAACAGGACAACCAATAGTCTGTGCGATCATTATTTTATTTTTTAGATTTATTTTAATATAATTATGAACATGTTATAAAAGAACTTAGATGCTCTGATACCACTATTAGAAAAGGTGCAGGGTTTCATGCATGAATTTTAAAACTTTTTTTTGAAATATAATACAGCAGAACATGTAAATTAAATAATTTAATCTATAAATACATGTAATTAAATTACTAAATCCTACAATTAAGATCTATAACATGTCATATTATATTTATAAATCAGAAAATAAAAGATTTGGTATTGATCAAATCAATACCCTAGATCTGAAATAGTTTCAGATCTAAAACCTAGATCATATCTAGATAAAAGAAGAGATCAGATCTCTTACCTTCATGCGGGTCGAGAACTCTATGGTTGATTTTTTTATTATCTTTGGAGCCGCACATGCATTCATCCTCTACAGATGATCCATACGAGGCTGCAACAAAATTAGAGGTTCGTCGAACGAAGATCCGTTCGAAGTGCTAGCTTCTTGCAGATCTCTTCGGATGGTTAATTTAAAAAATATTTTTTGGATCTCTTGGACATTCCAAGAGATGAAGAATATGAGGAGGAATAAGGAAGAAGTCAAATCTTTTGACCTCCCTAAAATCAAAATTAATATTTAATAGAAAAGGGTCCTAAGAGAAGACAGATCTTGTCCTTCAGTACATCAACAATTGATATCCTGAAAATAACTCTATGCTAGGACTTGAGAAGATATTCTTCTCTTGATATTTTTTTAGTTTTTAGATCTTATGATATCTAATTTTTCTCATAAAAAAATCTCATGATTTATGGAGAAGAAGGGTTCTAAAAGAAATCTTAAGAAAAGACCTTCTTTTCTTCTTCTTCTTCCATCAGAACATGATCATATCATGTCCAAAATAAGATCACCATGCTCCAACTCTTTGGAGCATGAATTCACCATGCCATCCCTCTTTCTCTTTCAGATTTTTATCATATAAAAAAAATATATAAAATAAAGAGATATTAATATGAAAGGAAAAATAATAAGAGAAGACAATCTTCTCTCTTACCTTTCTCTCGACAAGACATCAACCTTTGATCTCTTGATTGAAGAATTTTCTCCAAGGATTTTGGCACCTCAAACCACCCATGTAATCTTTCTTTCTCTCTCATATTTTTATCACATAAAAATACAAAAACAAAGAGAAAAAAAATAAGGAAGAATACCAATAAGAGAAGACAATCTTTTCTCTTACCTTTCTTCTTTACAAGACATCAACTTTTGTTCTCTTGTTAGAGGACTCTCCTCCATGGATTTTAGTGCCTCAAACCTCTCAGGTCTTCCTCATTCTTCTCTAGTATTTCTCTCAAGTTTCCATAAATTTTTGACTCCTATATCATGGCATATGAGGCGGCCTCCTTTTATATGACAGACTAGGTCATAAGACCTAGTCTAACAAGGAGTCCTTGGGGCATCCAACTCTTGGATGCACCCTATCTCATTTATTTCGTGGATTGCATAAAAATAACCACAAAAGGGGCAACAAAAAGGAGGATAAACATGGGGGAAGTTGGCACAAGAGAGGGAGGGAAGAGTCCTTGTGAAGAGGGACTCTTTCAAAAAGAGAAATAGGCTAAACCACTTTCCACAATGTACCAAATTAATTTTCATATTGAACCAGATCAAATCTGATTCAAATCTCTAAAATAAGTAGTGTGAGATTACTTCCCTTAGATGTGGAAATCATAGAAAAATTATCTAGAATTAATTAGTGGGTGTGGGCTTTGATTTTCTTAGGTGGCGCAAGAGAAGATAGAATCCTGGTCTAACTAGGATTCTTATTTAGATTAGGTCAAATACTTTGAACCCAATTTAAATTAATTACAACTTAATTAATGATGATCCTAGTTCAACTAGGAGTCCAATTAAATTAGATTAAATCATATTTAATTTAAATTTTAACTTAAGTAGGAATTAGGTGCATACAAGTTCTAGTCAAACAGGGGCTTATTCTCTTTTGCAACTGGCTTATCCAATAAACTAATTAGACTTAATCCAATTAAATCCAAACCAATTCTAATTGAATCATATTCAATTAGACTTGATCTCAGCCCAATTATTCAATCAGATTGAGCCAATTAGCAATCCAATTACTGTGCCTCAAACCTCTCAGGTCTTCATCATTCTCCTCTAGTATTTCTCTCAATTTTTCATGAATTTTTGACTCCTATATCATGGCATATGGGGTGGCCTCCTTTTATATGGCAGACTAAGACATAAGACCTAGTCTAGCAAGGAGTCCTTGGGGCGTCCAACTCTTGGACACCCCCTATCTCATTTATTTCGTGGATAGTATGAAAATAACCACCAAAGGGGCAACAAAAAGAAGGATAAACATGGGGGAAGTTGGAGCGAGAGAGAGAGAGAGAAGAGTCCCTGTGAAGAGGGACTCTTTCAAAAAGAGAAATAGACTAAATTACTTTCCACAATGAACCAAATTAATTTTCATATTGAATCAGATCAAATCTGATTCAAATCTCTAAAATAAGTGGTGTGAGATTACTTTCCTTAGATATGGAAATCATAAAAAAATTATCTGAAATTAATTAGTAGGCGTGGGCTTTGATTTTCTTAGGTGGCGCAAGAGAAGATGGAATCCTAGTCTAACTAGGATTCTTATTTAGATTAGGTCAAATATTTTGAACCTAATTTAAATTAATTACAACCTAATTAATAGTGATCCTAGTCCAACTAGGAGTCTAATTAAATCAGATTAAATCATATTTAATTTAAATCCTAACTTAATTAGGAATTAGGTGCATACAAGTCCTAGTCAAACAGAGACTTGTTCTCCCTTGCAACTGGCTTATCCAATAAACCAATTAGACTTAATCCAATTAAATTCAAACTAATTCTAATTGAATTATATTTAATTAAACTTGATCTCAGTCTAATTGTTCAATCAGATTGAGTCAATTAGCAATCCAATTGCTAATGATCCTCCTGTAACACTTGCATTAGGTCAAACATCAATCACATTGATTATTTAACCTTAGAATGATTCTCAATCATCGATTAACTATCTGATTAGGTTACAACTTCTTATGTGTGTGATCCTATAGGTTCGAACCTAAATTGGTAGTATAGAAATCAATTTCTGTACCAGTCAAAGTAACCATCTAGCAATGATTTCCGACGTCCAGATAGGTCGAATGTATGTAAAGCAATATTCTAAGAACCCTGACCCATGGTTATCGTATAATTCATCTTTTTGACCAATAATGCTCAAGACGACTTTGAGTATGCTGTCAACACTCATGTAAGTCATCTCTATTGTATCTCAAAATTTTGCAAATCTCGTGACTCCTCATGAGGATTACCCAGGCCTAGGTTTTGCTAAATTGAAACACAGCGAGACATCTCTTCCTGAAGTTAATCGGGAGTGGTCAATCCCATCTTGACTCATACACCAACTTCACAAGTACTTGACTATATCTAGAAATCTTTCAAATCTATATTAAAAATACAGGCAGTCCGGCACCAAAGCACAGTGAGTTGCTTGCAAGTCATCGTGGTGATCTCAGGTCGGGGGGATACTTATACCCATTGGTCTTAGCTAACTATTCTTGACAGTAGAGTGTTACATTGGTCGCGTTCAATGCAGATGTACTCTTATATCTCACCTGGATGCCATACCAGTGTCTCCATACCACTTGATTACGAGGATAACCAACGCATATGGCATACAGCAATCTACACTTGATAAGTTATCATCCTTGTTAATAACTTATTATTTGATCGTGAATAGTTTAAAAACCATCCGATAAATCCTCCTTTATTGATTGATTGTAGTTCTAAGGACTTCATCATAATTTAGGAGTTCATTTAAGGAAGATAGAACTTTATGATGAACTTGTCAAATTATTAGATAATTCATATACTAATTTAAATCATCTACCACTTAGATGATAGGCTTTAGGATACATTTTCCAACAGCTTCTGTATGCTATGAGGTAATTATTGGGAATAGTATCCCAAAGCCAATTGTCAGCCTATTGACAGTTGTGCGCTTTATTGTATTAGTACATAAATCATAAATAAATAAAAGTTATTTTGGTATTTTTCATCACAAATTATCATCTTCTAATGAACTTCTGTGTTGTGGTGAAGTCCTTAGGACTATTTAGACTCGACAAAGGAGGATTTGTTGTTTAGTCCTTAAATCTATTCATGATCAAATGATACGTTGTTACCAAAGACAACAATATTTATCGAGCATAGATCATTGTGTGTCATATAGGTTGGTAGTCCTCTTAACCAAGGAGTGTGGAGACACTGGTATGGCATACAGGTGAGATATAAAGGTACATCTGCATTGAATGTGACCGACTCTGGAGCTATCTCTACTGTCAAGAATTGCTCCGATGGGATATGGGTATAAATATCTCTCTGACCTGAGACTGCCACGGTGACTTGCAAGCAACTCACTGCACTTCGGTACTGGACTACCTGAATTTCTAATTCAGTGACGGAAGGCTGTTGGGTGTAGTCATGTACTTGACTTGTCGGTGCGTGTGTCAAGATGGGATTGACCACTCTAGTTCAAGAGCTGTGTACAGTCATATTTCAATTTAGCAAAATCTTGGCCAGAGTAGTCCTAGTGAGGAGTCACAGGACTGTTTGAGTTGAGCATGATTCGGATGATCTACTCAAGGTTGACAGTTTAATCTTGAGTCATCCTAAACACAGGGGTCAAAAGAGATGAATTATACAGTAACCATATTCACGTAGGTTCTGAGTATTACGATTGTGACTATTCGACCTATTCGAATGTCGGGTACCATTGCTAGATGGTCACTTCGATTAGTATAGGAATTGGTTCCTGTGCTACCAGCTTAGGTTCGAACCTGCGGGGTCACACACATTAGAGGTTCCTATCTGATCTGATGGCTGATGAAGAGTTCTAATAATTGTAGACTATGAGTCCTACGTGTCTGGAACTCTATGATCGAGAATCAAAATTCTCTGATTATGAGTCCCACACATTTTGGGTACCGGGGTCAAGAGTCCTACTGGTTTGGGACTTTTCGATCAGAATTTTATATCGATGAATTCTGATGCCCGATTGCCCATCAGATTTGGACTCAATATTTATGAGAGGTTTAATTAGTAATTTGATCACTAATTAACTTAATTTGATTGAGTAATTATTTTTGGATCAAGTCCAATTGAATTGGATTCAGTTGGGTTTGACCCGATTAGGTTAAGAGTTGACCTAATCGTCAAGATGGTTTGGTCCCTGATTTGATCAGGGGTTGGGCTTAGTCAATTCTTAATTTGATTAGGATTTTATTAAGCTTAATTAAGCCTAATTAAGTTGGGTTTAGTTTAGTCTAATTGTGCTTAACCTATTTTGATTAGGTTGGTTCAATTAAGATTAAACCACCATTTGAATTTGAATCCCTGCGCCACTTCATATCTCTGCGCCCATTTGAATTCATGAGAAGAAACTTCTCGTGAATTTTCTCTCATGCAAAGCCCTTCCCACGCCCCACATTTGTGCACCACATAGGTGGATAAGGATGGTTGGTTGGCCATTCAAATTCAAAACAAAGTTTGAATTTGAATGAGCAACCAATCCATGCGCCATGTCCTTATCCTCTTTAGCGCCCCATATCTTACATGAGAAAGAGTTTCTCATGAAACCTTTCCATGCACAAAGCAGCCATGCACCTTCTCTTCTCACACCCAAGTGGATAGGGATGAGTCGGTTTGCATTTGAATTCAAATGTGCAACCACTTATGTTTATCCTCTCACGCGGATAAGACACATTTTGAACTATTTTACAAAAGATAGGGAGGTGGGGCGTGCATAAAAATTTTTTGAGAGAGAAAGTGGGGTGTGAGGAACCCTTGTGCATGAGTAGGAAGTCTAAAACTTTCGAGAGAAAAAGAAAGAAAAGTAAGAAAATTGGGCACAGGATTTTCAGTGTGTTCCCTAGGGTTTCAGCCTAGGGTTCGGGAAGTGAGAAGGTGAGCTACGAGTGTCGTGAGCCCACCAAATTTTAGAGAGAGATTTATCAACCTCTTAAGCATACTTTCTGACAATCCAAAGTATTCGAGAAGTCGGCAGACATCGATCAAAGGAGTTCGATCAGCATCGGCCGTCGAAAGGGCTCTAGAACGAGCTAGCACTCGTGAGGAGCTGATCAGATCGGAAGCTTTGTGTGGATGATCCGCAGAGGTCAGACATACTATGTCGCTGTGTTGCGATAATTAGATCCTCCCGACGGTGATCAGATTGCGACGATCGACTACCCGCACAAAGGTATTGTATTCTGAACACAGAACAGTAAATTATTTACTATTCAAATTTGAATTTCAAATTTAAATGCATACATGCTGTATATCATATTTAGATCCTAGTGTAGAGTAAATATATATTAATTAATTAGATTAATTAATAATTTTTTCTATAAAATAGTAATTTTGAAAAAGTTTTAAAATTACCATTTTACCCTTGCACTAAATTTCACTTCAAATGGTATCAGAGCCAGGTTCTAAGATATGATATATGAATTTGCATGCGTAAATTAAGTTGTAATCTAAAAGTTTAAATTTGAAATTTGAAATTCAAAATTTAAAATTTGAATTTTGAAAGTTATTCGAAATTCAAAATTCAAAAATTTAAAATTTAAAATTTAAATTTTGAATTTTAAAATTTGAAATTTAAAATTCAAAATTTAAAAATTTGAAATTTAAAATTTGAAATTTGGTTGAAATTTCAAATTTGATATTCAAAATTTAAATTTCAAAATTTGAAATTCAAAAATTTGAAATTTGTTTGAAATTTGAAATTCAAAATTTAAAATTTAAATTTTAAATTTTAAAATTGATATATTTAGATATATTTGATCCAAGTAGCAAGTAATCTAATTGGGTTGGTTGCCATGGCCGTCCGATCATAGGAGAAAAGTAGGGTTTAAAGGCCCTCTCCTCCCATTCGATAGGGTCTCTTATGACGGTAGGGGTGCCGCTGCAATTATATCCCATACAGATAAAGTAGTGAAAGGACTTAATTGTAAAGGTTCAATTATAAAATTTATCATGAATGTGTTAGATTTGATCTAAAGGAATATTCATGATTTATTTTGATTGAGTTATTTTTTGTTATATAATTAGCAATAGGATTGCTATTTATGAAATGTGCTGATCTATTTGTGAAATGAGTCAACATATTTGGTGAACAGAAAATAAAACCTTTCAAATTTGAAAATTATTTTCGAAAAGCCAAACCCTGACCCATCAGCCCAAATACTTAATTAAAAGAATTAAGTATTGTCAAGTTGGTCTAGAATTGTGAATTAAGACCTAAACAATTGCATAAACTTGTGGGTCAATGGGTTAGATGGATGAGGTCCATAATTGGGTTAGACCTAAGGTTAGCTTAAAGAAATAGACTAAATTAGAGTAATTGGTCAAATCTAATCAAAAGTTGAATTAGATTAGGTCAAGGATACTCTAGACTCAACTCCAATAGTTGTAGTTGAATGGATCCATATCTTTAACTAGACTAAGATAGACTTAATTCATGGCTACGTGGTGGAACCCTATTTACTAAGTTGATCAAATTAAAACTAATGAACCGGTTGGTGTCTAAGATAAGTTCAGCAGTTTGACCAGTGGTTCTTAAGTGGGAGCTACTCGCATTGATTCGATCTCTGACGAGTTAATGGCATATCCCCACCACTGATCTCACTTACTTGGCCAACCTGGTGAGTTAGGTTTTGATTAGATCACTTGGTGATTAGGGCTCATCCATGTCATTAGGTAAATCAGTGTGACTGATTTAGGTGCTCCTAATACCAGCTTTAATTAAATTCTTTTTAATCTGACTTGGTGAAGTCAGTGGGAGGATTGAAATTGGCTGGTTAATTTCTTCTTTTCCTTCACTTAATAAAATCCTCAAAATTATTAGGTCCCTAAAATGATTAAGTTATAGTGATAACTAAGTCATAGCCTCCCATTAAGTGAGTGATAATGAGTCCATTAGTTTAATAATCATTGGAGGCCCAAAGGCCTGGTGCTTATTGACTAATGGAATTATCATTCATAGTATGATAATTTGGTTTGAGTCTTTCTGATGGTGGTCAGGTTGGCCGGCCAAAGTCGGGCTTGATCATTTATTGGTCTGATTCACCAAATCAAGTCATGTTAATGGTTGGACCTAACCAGATCTTTTTAGTAGAGGTCAAAGCCTACTGATTAGGTTCTGGGGCAAAATTGATTACTAGAAGTTGTTTAGAGAAACAACTGGTTATGAACCTACCCATAGATGCACATGGGTTGACCAACCAAAGTTGGGCTCGTGAGTAGTCTGTGTGGATTCTAGTACCCACTAAGGAATTAAAGTAATTCTTCGAATTGGAGGTTGAGGCTACTAGTTCGTAAAAATATTGGGAGAAACTTTAGACTAAAGTCCAAGTCTTTAGTATTAATAATTTATGTACTAATAGAGGTCTGATTTTTTTTTATGCAGCTATGGCCACTACTCTGTCACTCCGGTCATTATTAGATAATGACAAGCTCATGGGACCTAATTTTGATAGTTGGTATCGAAAATTAAAAATCATCTTTGAGCATGAGCGGATCCTTTATGTTGTAACGGATCCGACACCCGAGGAGCCAGCCTCGAACGTTAGAGGGACGGTCCGAGACACTTACCAGAAGTGGCTCAACGATCGGACCACCATTCGATGCATAAGGCTGGCAGCAATGAATGATGAGTTTAGCCACAGGTTTGAGAATGCCCAGCCATAGGAGATGCTTCAAATGTTGAGCGACTCCTTTGGCATGCCTGACGATGTTGAAAGGCACAAAACTAGTTGTACCATTTTCAATGCTTGAATGAGGGATGGGGTCTCAGTCACCGATCATGTACTGTACATGATCGAAATGATTGAGCATCTAAATAAACTGGGCTTTCCCCTGCACGAGCAGCTCGATAAAGATGCGATCCTTAATTCATTGCCCAAGTCCTTCCTCCCCTTCCTTACTCATTTTCGAATGACAAAGCCTGCAGTGAACTACCACGACTTGTTGGGGTTGCTGCAGAACTTTGAGAAGGACCACCAGCTCCATAAGGAGTCGATGAATGTTGTGGGAGGGTCTTCATCTGATCGTCGACCCTTTAAGAAAGGGAAGAAGAACAAGAAGAAGAAGAATAAGAAGGTGCAGCTGCATGCTGGGACGTCAGTACAGGGTCAGACCAAGAAGTGCAAGTCCGACCAAAGCCAGGCGGAGTACTTTTTTTGCAAGAAGCAGGGGCACTGGAAGAGGAACTGTCCTCTATACATTGCCTCTCTGGATCCAAACAGGTCGAAGAAGAAGCAAGGTAATTATATGATAACACCTTGCAACTTTTTCATTTGTGATACTACTGCCTGGGTATTGCATACCGGAAGCCCTTATCATATTTATAATTCGATGCAGGGTTTGCAGGTCAATAGGAGATTTGATGATGGCGAGAGGTTCCTGAACGTTGGAGATGGAAGTAAAGTTCTAGTTCTAGCTTTAGGAATCATGAACCTTGTAATCAATCTCGTAATATAATTCTGGTGAATGTCACTATTGTCCAAGCTTTTTATTAAATATTATTTCTGTAGGCCTTTTGGCCATGTACGGTTATCAATTTTTAATAAAAGGAAATGTTTGCAATACCATTTTGGATGGTGTTACAATGTTTGTTGGACAACTAGATAATGGAATTTACTTACTGTCACAGCCTGTTAATATGTTTCAAACCTTCGATAAATGCCCTAAAATAGATAATGTGTCAGAAGTTTACCTTTGGCACTGTAGGCTAGGTCATATCAATAAGAACAGGATAAACAGGTTGGCTCAAGAAGAAATTTTTGAAGTTGGTGATTGTGAATCACTTCCAACCTGTGAGTCCTGTCTTCTTGGGAAGATGATCAAGTCACCTTTTATTGAAAAAGGTGAGCGAGCCAGTGAACTCTTGGGTCTGGTACATTCTGATGTATGTGGACCCATAAACTCAAGTGCAAGAGATGGATATTTCTACTTCATAACCTTCACAGATAACCTATCGAGGAATGGGTATGTCTATTTAATGAAGCATAAGTCGGAGTCATTTGAAATGTTCAAACTATTCCGAAATGAGGTAGAAAAATAAATTGAGAAGTGTATTAAAACTCTTCGATCTGATCGAGGAGGTGAATACCTTTCTAATGAGTTTTGGACATATTTAGGGGAGAATGAAATTCTCTCTCAGTGGACTCCTCCATGAACACCACAGCATAATGGTGTGTCTGAAAGGAGGAATCAGACCTTGTTAGACATGGTCCGATCCATGATGGGGTTTGTTGGTCTGCCGATCTCCCTCTGGAGATATGCACTCGAATCGGCTTGTTACCTTCTAAATAGGATTCCGAGTAAGTCTGTAACCAAAATGCCATATGAGTTATGGATAGGACGTAAGCTAGTACTCTCGCACCTTAGGGTTTGGGGGTGTCCGACTTATGTTAAACGTTTAATTACGGACAAGCTTGGACCTAGGTCTGATAAGTGTAATTTCATAGGGTACCCAAAAGAGACCAAAGGATATTATTTCTACCTAGCTGATGAGCAAAAGGTATTTGTCAGCCTTAAGGCAATCTTTTTAGAAAAAGAGTTCCTTGGTGAAGGGACTGTTGCCTCTAAGGTTGAACTTGAGGAAGTTCGACAGGTGGAAAAACTGACACAAGTAGCTGAACCTGAACTAGATTTGATTAGATCAGATCCGGAGCCCATTGTTCCTACATCCTTAAGGCGATCTGGTAGAGTACCACATCAACCGGACAGATACTATGGTTTCTTGGTCCGGGATGGAGATCTTATCGAACTTGATGAAAATGATGAGGATCCGATCACCTACATGAATGCAATGCAGAGATCTGACTCTAAGAAATGGCTAGAGGCCATAAAATTCGAAATGGAGTTCATGAAGGTCAACGATGTGTGGACATTGGTTGATCCATCCGAAGGAGTAAAACCCATAGGGTGTAAGTGGGTCTTCAAGAGGAAGAAGGGCGCAGATGAAAAGGTGGAAACCTATAAAGCCCACATGGTTGCCAAGGGATATCATCAATGTTATGGTATAGACTATGATGAGATATTTCTCCTATGGCAATGTCAAATCCATTCAGATTATGCTTGCGATAGCTGCCCATCTGGACTATGAAATCTGATAGATGGATGTGAAGACAGCTTTCCTAAACAGAGAGCTGGACGAAGAGGTGTATATGATACAACCTGAAAGATTCACATCCATAGAAGAGTCTAAGGTGTACAGGCTATAGAGGTCCATTTATGGACTTAAGCAGGCATCCCGGAGTTGGAACATACATTTTGATAAGATGATTAAGACGTATGGCTTCGTTAAGAACGGAGAAGAGCCCTGCATTTATAAGTGGGCTAATGGTCCAGTAGTGGTATTTCTTGTATTGTATGTGGATGACATTCTCTTAATTGGGAATGATGTCCCTGCATTACAAGGAATAAAGATTTGGCTATCGTCACAATTCTCCATGAAGGATTTGGGAGAAGCTTCCTACATCCTAGGGATGAGGATCTATAGGGATAGATCTAAAAGGTTGCTTGGCTTATCCCAGTCCATGTACATTGATACTATGCTGAAGAGGTTCAGCATGGAGAATTTCAAGAAAGGCTATCTACAGATAGGCCATGAAATTTCTCTCTCGAAGAGGGATTGTCCGACAACACCTCAAGAGAGAGAGCGTATGGATAGAATTTCATATGCTTCGGCAGTGGGATCTATCATGTACGTCATGACATGTACATGACCAGATGTAGCATACTCATTAGGGGTAGTGAGTAGATACCAATCTGATCCAGGAGAGAATCACTGGAAAGTTGTTAAAACCATCCTGAAGTATTTAAGAAATACTAACGACCAGTGGCTTGTTTATGATGAATCGAACTTGAGACTTATAGGGTTTACAGACTCTAGTTTTCAGTCTGATCATGATGACAGCAAGAGTGTGTCGGGATTTATTTTTACCCTTAATGGTGGGACTGTCTGCTGGAAAAGTTCCAAGCAGCACACAGTGGCTAATTCAGTTTGCGAGGCGGAGTATGTCGCTGCATCAGATGTTGCCAAAGAAGCGGTGTGGCTGAGAAAATTCATCACCGAGCAAGGAGTAGCACCCTCCCTTGTTGGTCCAGTTCTGCTCTACTGTGACAGCTCTGGAGCCATTGCATAGGCGAAAGAACCA
This sequence comes from Elaeis guineensis, assembly GCF_000442705.2. Taxonomy (NCBI): domain Eukaryota; kingdom Viridiplantae; phylum Streptophyta; class Magnoliopsida; order Arecales; family Arecaceae; genus Elaeis; species Elaeis guineensis. The sequence continues at coordinate 42,365,042 of NC_025998.2, forward strand.
AAGGCACACCAGCGGACGAAGCATATTCTGTGTCGCTACCATCTCATCCAAAAAATTATGGATTGAGGAGATGTTGACATTCAGAAGATCGACGAAAAGGAGAACCTGGCCGACCCATTCACTAAAGCCATTGCGGTGAAGGAGTTCGACGACTTCAAGTCGAAGATGGGTATTAGATACTGCACCGATTGGCTTTAGGCCAAGTGGGAGATTGTTGGGAATAGTGTCCCAAAGCCAATCGTCAACCTGTTGATGATTGTGCTCTTTGTTATATTAGTACATAAATTATAAATAAATATAAGTTATTTTGATATTTTTCATCACAAATTATCATCTTCTAATGAACTCCTGTGTTGTAGTGAAGTCCTTAGGACTATTTAGACTCGACAAAGGAGGATTTATCGTTTAGTCCTTAAATCTGTTCGCAACCAAATGATACATTATTATCAAGGACAACAATGTTTATCGAGCATAGGTCGTTGTGTGCCATATAGGTTGGTTGTCCTCTTAACCAAGGAGTGTGGAGACATTGGTATGGCATACAGGTGAGATGTAAGGGTACATCTGCACTGAACATGACCGACTTCGGAGCTATCTCTGCTGTCAAGATTTACTCTGATGGGATATGGGTATAAATATCCCTCCGACCTGAGACCGTCACGGTGACTTGCAAGCAACTCACTGTACTTCGGCACTGAACTACCTGAATTTCTAATTCAGTGACGGAAGGCTGCTGGGTGTAGTCAAGTACTTGACTTATCGGTGCATGTGTCAAGATGGGATTGACCACTCCAGTTCAGGAGCTGTGTACAGTCATGTTTTAATTTAGCAAAACCTTGGCCAGGGTAGTCCTAGTGAGGAGTCACAGGACTGTTTGAGTTGAGCACGATTCGGATGATCTACTCAGGGTTGACAGTTTAACCCTGAGTCATCCTAAACACAGGGGTCAAAAGGGATGAATTATACAATAACCATATTCATGTAGGTTCTGAGTATTGCGATTGCGACTATTCGACCTATCCGGACGTCGGGTATCATTGCTAGATGGTCACTTCGATTAGTACAGGAATTGGTTCCTGTGCTACCGGCTTAGGTTCGAACCTACGGGGTCACACACATTAGATGTTCCTATCTGATCTGATGGCTGATGAAGAGTCCTAATGTTTGTGGACTATGAGTCCTACATGTCTGGGACTCTGTAATCAAGAATTAAGATTCTCTGATTATAAGTCCCACACATTTTGGGTACCGGGGTTAAGAGTCCCACTGGTTTGAGACTTTTCGATCAGAATTTTATATCGATGAATTCTGATGTTTAATTGCCCATCGAATTTGGACTCAATATTTATGAGAGGTTTAATTAGTGATTTGATCACTAATTAAATTAATTTGATTGAGTAATTATTTTTGGATCAAGTCCAATTGAATTGGATTCAATTGGGTTTGACCCGATTAGGTTAAGAGTTGACCTAATCATCGAGATGGTTTGGTCTCTGATTTGATCAGGGGTTGGGCTTAGTCAATTCCTGATTTGATTAAGATTTTATTGAGCCTAATTAAGCTTAATTAAGTTGAATTTAATTTAGTCTAATTGTGTTTAACCTATTTTGATTAGGTTGGTTCAATTAAGATTAAACCACCATTTGAATTTGAATCCCTGCGCCACTTCATATCTCTGCGCCCATTTGAATTCATGAGAAGAAACTTCTCATGAATTTTCTCTCACGCAAAGCCCTTCCCACGCCCCACATTTGTGCACCACATAGGTGGATAAGGATGGTTGGTTGGCCATTCAAATTCAAAACAAAGTTTGAATTTGAATGAGCAACCAATCCATGTGCCATGTCCTTATCCTCTTTAGCACCCCATATCTTACACGAGAAAGAGTTTCTCGTGAAACCTTTCTACGCACAAAGCAGCCATGCACCTTCTCTTCTCATGCCCAAGTGGATAGGGATGAGTTGGTTTGCATTTGAATTCAAATTTGATTTGAATTCAAATGTGCAACCACTTATCTTTATCTTCTCATGCAGATACGACACGTTTTAAACTGTTTTAAAAGAGATAGGGAGGTGGGGCGTGTGTAGAAATTTTTTGAGAGAGAAAGTGGGGTGTGAGGAACCCTTTTGTGTGAGTAGGAAGTCTAAAACTTCTGAGAGAAAAAGAAAGAAAAGAAAGAAAATTGGGTGCAGGGTTTTCAGTGTGTTCCCTAGTGTTTCAGCTTGGGATTTGGGAAGTGAGAAGGTGAGCTATAAGTGTTGTAAGCCCACCAAATTTCAGGAAGAAATTCATCAACTTCTCAAGCACACTTGCTGACAATTCGGAGCATCTAAGGAGTCGACAGACATCGATCGAAGGAGTTCGATCAGTATCGGCCGTCGAAAGGGCTCTACAATGAGCTAGCACTCGTGAGGAGCTGATCAAATTGAGAGCTTCATGTGGATGATCCACAGAGGTCAGACATACTGTGTGGCTGTGTTGCGATGATCAGATCCTCCTGACGGTGATCAGATTGTGGCGTTCGACTACCCGCACAAAGATATTGTGTTCTGAACACAAAACAGTAAATTGTTTACTATTCAAATTTGAATTTCAAATTTAAATGCATGCATACTGTATATCATATTTAGATCCTAGTGTAGGATAAATACATATTAATTAATTAGATTAATTAATAATTTTTACTGTAAAATAGTGACTTTGAAAAAGTTTTAAAATTACCATTTTACCCCTGTACTAAATTTCACTTCAATAATCTGGGAGGCTACTGGCTAAGAGATAGTATGCTAAAAGGTGCTAGCTTTGAGAAGGTAATCTAAGATGTTGCTACTAGCTAGGAGGAGGTAGACTAGAAGGTAGTTGGTCAAGAGGCAGGAATTGGGAGATTGTTGACTGCTGGTTGATGGCTAATGGCTATGAGGTTGTAGGATGGGAGCTTTTAGCTTTCTTTTTTGATGTTCTCCTACTCTCCTAAATCTAAAAAATAGTTTTGAAACATAAGTATATATCAAATATAGGAGCTGAGTAATGAAACATGAGCACATAATACCTGTCCTTTCTTCCTTTTCATATTGCCAATTTGACTAGATCCAATGCTTTAATCTTTCTTCTTGCTTCTTAGAGACTTTGCAAGTTCTAAAGTTATGGCCTCATTGTTACTCCTAAATTGATTTTGATGATTACAAAGCAGATTGAAGGGATACAAATATTTTTAAATTGAAAAAGTCTTTATGCTCTTCAGGGGCAAAATTGTAATTTTGCTAAAATCTTGATTTGATAGTATCATTTGGTAGAACAAAAGATTTGTGATCCAATGATGAAAATTTTATTGATTTTGGACTTATATTTTGAAAGTTATGCATGTTTGAAAATCATGAGTCGACCCTCATGAGTCGACCCTGCAGTTTTAGGCCAAAAGTTGCAGAAACTCATTTTCTGGCTGTTGCAACAGAAGTCGACTCATGAGTTGACTCCTGAAGCATGAGTCGACTCATGAGTCGACCCCTGCGATGGAAAATGTCAGCAACGGCTATTTTTTTGTCCGTTTTAATTGCCTTTTATGCTTCCTAAAACTGCTCTAACGGCTCTTTATCTGCCTAATATGTTTTCTCTTGTTTCTTAAGGCTATAAAAGGTTTCAAATGGTGAAAGAAATTTCAGAAAAAAAAATGAGAGATCAAATACAAAAGAGAGGATCCAAAATATACACGAAGTGATCAACGAGATATTCGAGAGAAAAAGAAAAGAGGATCCACAATATACATGAGAGATTGTGAAAGAGATTCAAGAGCATTCAAAGAGAGGATTTTTCATGCCTATTGTTTCAACCTTGATCTAGAGATCCTTCAAAGCCTTCAAGAAGTCTTCAATCAAAGATCATTCTCTTCTCAAGCATTCATTCAAGCGTTCATCCACCTTGAGAAAATCCAAAAGGAGATTCTTCATTTGAGTAAAGTGTTTTTATTGTTATATTCGCTCATTTAAGGAGCTGTTATTGTATTAATTTGTGCTCTAAGCTATTTTACTCTTTATGAGTATTTGTTCTTGTTTTTGGAGGATTTTTAAAACAAGGGAAGGTTGATCCGAACTTGAAATCGGAGTGTTTTGGATGGACTTGTACCCGGGAAATAAGTAGACTAGCTTGGGATAGCTAGTGTCGGAGTTTCCGACGATTTGTATTCGGGTTGAATACAAGTATAGTGGATTAAAATTTCCAAGTAGGAGCTTGGGGAGTGGATGTAGGTGCAAGGTTGGCACCGAACCACTATAAATCTTTGTGTTTGTGGTGTGCTTTATTGTTTCTCTTTATTTCTCTATTATATCCTTGCATTCTTGCTTTAGGTAATTAATCTTGAATTAAAGTCTTTGTTCTCATTCATCATAAGTAATTAATTAAGCCTAAAATTTTTAGAAACCCAATTCACCCCCCCCTCTTGGGTTGCATAGCTGGGCAACAAGTGGTATCAGAGCCCGGTGCTCTAGCCCTTCTTTGATCTAACAATCAAAGAGCCAAAGATCTATGGCAACCCATGTCGATACTTCTCTAGCCGAGGGGCAATCTACAAACCGACCTCCACTTTTTAATGGGTCTAATTACACCTATTGGAAAGCTCGGATGAAGATATTCATACAAGCACTCGACTATGATATGTGGAGTATCATAGTGAACGGTCCTCACACACCCATCAAGATTATAAATGATGAGGAGTCAACCAAACCCGAGAAAGAATGGGATGAGGTTGATAAGAAATTGGCACAATTAAATGCCAGAGCTATGAATGTTCTTTATTGTGCACTAGATGCAAATGAATTTAATCGCATTTCTACTTGTGCATCTGCTAAAGAAATATAGGATAGGTTAGAAGTAACCCATGAGGGAACAAATCAAGTAAAAGAGACTAAAATAAACATGCTAGTGCATAAATATGAATTATTCAAAATAGAGCATGATGAGTCCATAACTGCTATGTTTACTCGTTTTACTGATATAATCAATGGTTTGAAGAGTCTTGGCAAATCTTATACTAACAGTGAGCTTGTAAGGAAGATTCTCAGGTCATTGCCTAGAACTTGAGAAGCCAAGGTGACTGCCATCCAAGAAGCAAAGGACTTGAACACTCTACCTCTAGAAGAGCTTCTTGGATCCTTGATGACTCATGAACTTAACATGAAGCAACATCAAGAGGATGAAGTCAAAAAGAAAAGAACCATTGCCATCAAATCCACAACTTCGCCTGATTATGAAACGGATGACACTGAAGATGAAGAACAGGATGAAGAGATGGCACTCATCACCCAAAAATTTAAGAAGTTTCTAAGAAAAAGGAAACAGAGGATGAGAAAGAAGTTCACAAAAGGGGAACAAAGCAAAAAAAAAGAGAAAGATCAACCCCTTATATGCTACGAGTGCAAGAAGCCGGGACATTTCAGATCCGAATGTCCACAACTGAAGAAAGGTACCAAAAAGTTCAAAAAGAAAGCAATGATGGCGACTTGGAGTGCGAGTGATGACTCAAGCTCCGACGAGGAAATCTCAACAGAACAAGCCAACCTGTGCCTGATGGCACACGAAAATGAGGTAACTTCTGAATCCACTAGTGAATTTACTTTTGAAGAATTGCATGAAGTATTCTATGATTCAATTGATGAATTAAAGAAACTAGGGAAGAAAAACAAAGAACTGAAATTGGAAAATCAGTCCTTAGTGAAACAAGCTGAAAACCTTTCAATTGAAAAATCCACCTTGATTCAAGAAAATCAAAACTTAAAGAATGAAATTAACAAGCTGAAACCTATAGTAGATAAGTTCACCTTAAGTTCAAACAAACTAAATATGATCCTTGATAATCAGAAAGCTATATATGATAAAGCTGGACTTGGCTATAAACCTCTGAAGAAACAAAAATTTCTGAAGGATATTTATGTAAATTATTCAAGTAACAAGTCTACAAATATTACTTGTTTCAAATATGGAAGAATAGGACATAAATCATACACATGTCTTATTAACAAATATGCAAACACAAAGAAAATATGGGTTCCAAAAGGAACCATTTTGACTAACCAAAAAGGACCCAAGAAAGCTTGGGTACCTAAGACAGAAACTTGACCTTTGCTTGCAGGTGTGTCTAGCATCCCAAGAAGGAAACAGGAAATGGTATCTTGATAGTGGATGCTCGAGACACATGACTGGTGATGAATCACAATTCATCATGCTTGATGCTAAGGATGGAGGGATGGTCACCTTTGGAGATAATAGCAAAGGAAAGATCATCGGGATAGGTAACATTGGTATCACTCCCTCCAATTACATTGAGAATATTTTATTAGTTAAAGGTTTAAAGCATAACTTACTTAGCATTAGTCAATTCTGTGATAAAGGGTATAAAGTAGTTTTTGAATCATCTGTTTGCATTGTGACTAGTCCTATTATCGATGGCATTAAATTTATAGGACATAGGCATGGCAATATTTATATGGTAGATTTGAATGACTTAGCCAAATTAGACATGCAATGCCTAGTATCCTTGAATGCTAAAATTAATGAGACTAGTTGGTTGTGGCATCATAGACTTGCACATATTAGCATGCATTCTCTTTCAAAATTAATTAAAAAGGATTTAGTTCTCGGTTTGCCAAAATGGAATTTTGAAAAGGATAGAATCTGTAATGCATGCCAATTAGGTAAACAAACTAGAGTTCCATTTAAATCCAAAAATATTGTTTCAACTTCTAGACCTTTAGAGCTCTTACATATGGACTTATTTGGACCAACTAGAACCACTAGTCTAGAAGGAAAATGATATGGCTTTGTAATTATAGATGATTACTCTCGTTTTACTTGGGTTTTCTTTTTGGCTCACAAAAATGAAACTTTTCATATTTTCACTAAATTTCATCGAAAAGTCACTAATGAGAAAGGGTTTTCAATTCAAAATATTAGAAGTGATCATGGAACTGAATTTGAAAATCAAGATTTTGAAAATTTTTGTGATGAAAATAGAATTGGCCATAACTTCTCTGCTCCTAGGACACCCCAACAAAATGGGGTAGTTGAAAGGAAAAATAGAACCTTAGAAGAAATGGCCCGTACCATGCTTTGTGAAAGCAACCTTCCAAGATATTTTTGGGCGGAAGCCATTAACACAGCATGTTACATTTTAAATCATGCATTAATTAGACAATTTTTAAAGAAAACCCCCTATGAACTTTGGAAAGGAAGAAAACCAAATATTGCATATTTTCATATTTTTGGTTGCCGATGTTTTGTATTAAATAATGGTAAAGAAAGACTTAGTAAATTTGATGCAAAATCAGATGAAGCAATCTTTCTAGGTTACTCCTCCACTAGTAAAGCATTTAGAGTTTTCAACAAAAGAACTTTAGTAGTTGAGGAGTCCATACATGTTGTTTTTGATGAATCTAACGATCTTCCTTCAAGGAAGAATGAGGGTGTTGATGATGCAGATTCACTAATAGAAGGTATGAAGGAGATCACTCTGAAAGATTCAGCAACTCCAGAAGACAAGGATCAAGAAGACGAACAAGATGAGAAAGGTGAAGAAATTCAAGAACAACCTCAAGGTACAAATCACCTACCCAAGGAATGGAGGTATGTTCACAACCACCCTAAGGAGTTAATTATTGATGATCCTATGCATGGGGTAAAAACCCATTCTTCACTTAGAGATGTAGTTAATCATTGTGCTTTTGTATCTCATCTTGAACCTAAAACTTTTGAAGAAGCTGAAAATGATCATAATTGGATTAATGCTATGCAAAAAAAACTTAATCAATTTGAAAGAAATAATGTTTGGACCTTAGTATCAAGACCTAAAAATTATTCAATAATTGGCACAAGATGGGTCTTTAGAAACAAATTAGATGAGCATGGAAATATAATTAGAAATAAAGCAAGACTGGTTGCTAAGGGATATAATCAAGAAGAAGGAATTGATTTTGATGAAACTTTTGCACCTGTTGCTAGATTAGAAGCTATTAGACTTCTACTTGCATATGCTTGCTTTATGAAATTCAAGTTATTTCAAATGGATGTTAAAAGTGCATTTTTAAATGGATATATTGCTGAAGAAGTATATGTAGAACAACCTCCTGGATTTGAAAATCATGCATTTTCTAATCATGTCTTTAGATTAAATAAAGCTTTATATGGATTAAAACAAGCACCTAGAGCATGGTATGAAAGGCTAAGCAAATTTCTACTAAATAATAGTTTTTCAAGAGGTAATGTAGATACAACCCTATTTATTAAAAGAAATCAAAATGATATGCTAGTTATACAAATTTATGTTGATGACATAATTTTTGGGTCTACTAATGAATCCCTTTGTCAAGACTTTGCTAAGCTTATGCAGGGAGAGTTCGAGATGAGCATGATGGGAGAACTCACCTTCTTCCTCGGACTCCAAATCAAACAATCAAAAGAGGGAATCTCCATCACCCAAAGTAAGTACACCAAGGAACTACTCAAAAGATTTGGAATGGAGAACTGCAAACCAATTGGCACACCAATGAGTCCCTCATGTAAGCTTGACAAGGATGATGAAGGTAAATGTGTAGACTTAAAATACTATAGAGGTATGATTGGCTCATTATTATATTTAACTGCAAGTAGGCCTGATATCATGTTTAGTGTTTGCTTATGTGCTAGATATCAATCTAATACTAAAGAATCTCATTTGAATGCTGTTAAAAGAATCCTTAGATACTTAAATGGTACTCAAACTCTAGGGTTATGGTACTCTAAGGACTCACAAATTGATTTTTATATTAAGAACTATGTATTGAAATAATTATGGTTTTAATGGAATCATCTTTTACTTATATTTCTACCTTTTGTAATGATGACAATCATACTTTGGTTTTGTTGTTGTTTGCTGTTAATAATTGCTGTATTAAGGGGGAGCAAACATCTGTGATTAACTCTAAAGGGGGAGAAATTAAAGAATGTTTCAGAAAAAGAAAGAGTTAACCATGTTTGATGATGTCAAAAAGGGGGAGAAATTAAACAAAAATTTGAGAAATTAAACAAAAATTTGAGAAATTTGGTATCAGACAGAAATTAAACAAAAAGCCATCCATCAAAAGCAAAACCATAAATTATGAGCAATTAAAGAAAAAGTAATCAAAACTATAAATTATGAGAAATTAATGAATGAATTAAAAATTTAAAGAACAATATCAAAAGTACAATGCTAAGTACAATGCAAATAAGTAACTTTTGAATTACTTCTTTACATATGCTCTGATTTGCTTTAAAGAATTTAATATGCTCTGATATACTTCAAAATTCAAACTTGCTCTGATACATCTTTTGAAATTTTATTTACCTTGATACATCTTAAGAAATTTATCTTACTCTGATACATCCTAAAATTTTTTTAACTTGCTCTGATACATTATAAAATTTGCTCTGATACAATGTGAAATCTTCTCTGATACATTATAAAATTTGCTCTGATACAGTATAAAATTTTCTCTGATACATTATAAAATTTGCTCTGATACAGTATAAAATTTTCTCTGATACATTATAAAATTTGCTCTGATACAGTATGAAATTTTCTCTGATACATTGTAAAATCTTTTCTGATAACATTGTAAAAATTATTTTTCTTGCTCTGATACATTGCAAAATTTATTTTTCTCTCTTGCTCTGATATATTTTAAACTCAAAATGATCTAATACTCTTTTCAAATCTTAAGAAAATGGACAAACTATTTTTTGCATATGACCATTTATATCACATACCAAAAGAATCATACTTTTTTCAAGCATATACACCTATAGTGCATTCTTTTAAAATTAATGCATTCACATAAATGCTTTTGTTCAAATGTTTTGTCATCATCAAAAAGGGGGAGATTGTTGCTCCTAAATTGATTTTGATGATTACAAAGCAGATTGAAGGGATACAAATATTTTTAAATTGAAAAAGTCTTTATGCTCTTCAGGGGCAAAATCATAATTTTGCTAAAATCCTGATTTGATAGTATCATTTGGTAGAACAAAAGATTTGTGATCCAATGGTGAAAATTTTATTGATTTTGGACTTGTATTTTGAAAGTTATGCATGTTTGAAAATCATGAGTCGACCCTCATGAGTCGACCCCTGCAGTTTTAGGCTAAAAGTTGCAGAAACTCATTTTCTGACTGTTGCAACAGAAGTTGACTCATGAGTCGACTCCTGAAGCATGAGTCGACTCATGAGTCGACCCCTGCGATGGAAAATATCAGCAACGGCTATTTTTTTGCCCGTTTTAATTACCTTTTATGCTTCCTAAAATTGCTCTAACGGCTCTTTATCTGCTTAATATGTTTTCTCTTATTTCTTAAGGCTATAAAAGGTTTCAAATGGTGAAAGAAATTGCAGAAAAAAAAATGAGAGATCAAATACAAAAGAGAGGATCCAAAATATACACGAAGTGATCAACGAGATATTCGAGAGAAAAAGAATAAAGGATCCACAATATACACGAGAGATTGTGAAAGAGATTCAAGAGCATTCAAAGAGAGGATTTTTCATGACTATTGTTTCAACCTTGATCTAGAGATCCTTCAAAGCCTTCAAGAAGTCTTCAATCAAAGATCATTCCCTTCTCAAGCATTCATTCAAGCGTTCATCCACCTTGAGAAAATCCAAAAGGGGATTCTTCATTTGAGTAAAGTATTTTTATTATTATATTCGCTCATTTAAGGAGCTGTTATTATATTAATTTGTGCTCTAAGCTATTTTACTCTTTGTGAGTATTTGTTCTTATTTTTGGAGGATTTCCAAAACAAGAGAAGGTTGATCCGAACCTGAAATCGGAGTGTTTTGGGTTGACTTGTACCCGGGAAACAAGTAGACTAGCTTGGGATAGCTAGTGTCGGAGTTTCCGACGATTTGTATTCGGGTTGAATACAAGTATAGTGGATTAAAATTCCCAAGTAGGAGCTTGGGGAGTGGATGTAGGTGCAAGGTTGGCACCGAACCACTATAAATCCTTGTGTTTGTGGTGTGCTTTATTGTTTCTCTTTATTTCTCTATTATATCCTTGCATTCTTGCTTTAGGTAATTAATCTTGAATTAAAGTCTTTGTTCTCATTCATCATAAGTAATTAATTAAGCCTAAAATTTTTAGAAACCCAATTCACCCCCCCTCTTGGGTTGCATAGCTGGGCAACACTCATTGTTGGCAATTCCAGTATCTTAAAGGGATATATTTTTTTTCTGATTCTACCAGAATCTTTTAACTCATCCTCTTCTATTCCTTTTGCCTTTTTGAGTCTACCTAGAGGAGCCCTTAGGAGAGAGGGAGACATAGTGAGGTACTCTATCCTTAGCCAAGATTTTAAATAAAAACTGGCTAAATAATATGCTTATAAGCCTCAAAAAATATATCTTTAGTATACCAAGTATTAACATAATACTCCTCCTTTCTAATAAACATATATGCTGCTACAGCATGGCAGCATGGGATGCCAATTATATCCCATGTTCTACATCCATAAGTACTCTCGTGTAAGTTCACAATAGATTGGTCATTATGATGCTCAACTTTAAAGGGCACATTTTCAAAGAACATCTCTATAATTCTTGCCCTTGACCTTAGCACTTTTAAAATTTTCATGAAAATATCGAATATAAAATTTATGATCGACATTAGGAAGAATGATTTGAAATATCTCAACAAGACCATATATAAATGTTGAATAAGCAAGCAAATTATGAATAATTACCTACAGGTTATTATAACTTAGTACTAAAAAGTATATATGTAGAATAATGAAAGCTTACTTTTTATGTATCTGACATAAAGGTCTTGTAGGAACCAGATCTAGGGTTTCAGGGTTAGATCTTGAAACTTTTTCAAGATCATACAGCGGAAGACTAAAATAAATCAAAATTTATTTTCTAAGATCAGAAAATCCCTAGATCTAAGATCTTATTACATGATTATTACATGGCATTAAATCAAAAATTAAAATATATAAATATAGCATGAACTACATGTTGATCATATCAACATGTTTCTATACTACATCTAATGTATGTATTAAACAATAGATCAGATCTATTACCTTGCAAGTTAGACGTTCTAACCTTGCTGATCTGGGCTTGAGGATGATGTTGCAAGCCGCACATGCATCCAGCCTCTAGGAGTCGTCCACACGAGCCCACGAATCTCGATCAGAAGTCCTGCTTCAGGAAATCAACACAGTATGCTAGTACTGCGCTGATCCTTCTTTGATGGTTGATCAGGTGCCTCCTTCTTCTTGATTTGGACTCTTCCAAAGATGAAAAGTAGAAGGAGGAGTTTCAGATCTGAGACACTCTCAGAAAACTCAAGATGGAGGGAGGAAAGATATGAAAACAAAAACCCAAGAAGAAGACCCTCTTCTTCTTCACGTTTTTCTCTCTAGACACCCAAACTTGTGTCTTTTATATCTCCACGACCCAAGGGTATTTCTCTCTAATTTTTGGATGAAAGAAAGGCCTCTCAAATATCTATCTCTCCTTAAAATTTCACAAAGAAACTCATCTTATATAGAGAGATATGATAGAGTCCTTGTCTAGGTCAAACACCTAGTCAAGGCTTATCCAAACATGGCAAGTAAAGGGATGCCCAACTCTTGAGCACCTCCTCCATATTTTCATGCATGGATCACCAAAAAAGGGTGTACAATGTAAACCCTAAAATCCATGAAAATTCCAAAAAAATTTGGATAAATTCGGTGCAAAATTGAAAGAGTTTTGGATTTCTAAAACTCTATCTCATAGAATTCGAAATCCAAACTTATTCCTTTTAGATTTGATCCAAATCACCTTCCATGTAAGAAAGAAGAGAGGAGACCTTTTGTGAATGTGGGAGAGATCTAAGAGAGGGCTTTTGTCATACAAAATAAGTGGAGATTGGCGTTGAATAAGAGAGAGGGCGTGGAGAAGGCTTATGTGGCGCAAGGTGGAATCCTAGTCCTACTAGGATTCTGTCTCATAACTTGTTTTAATTTAGTTTCCCAAACCAAATCAAATCAAAATTAGATTAACCCAATTAAAATATGTCTTAACCTAATTAAGAACATAATTTAATCAGATTAAATTAGATTTAAATCTGATTTAATTTTTTAATCAAATTAGAAATTAGATTGATCCAAGTCCTAGTTGAACTAGGACTAGTCTTTCCTTGCACTTGGCTTATCCAATAAACCAATTGGACTTGATCCAATCAAGACCAAACCAAATCTAATTAAATCATATTTAATTAGACTTAATCTCAGCCCATTGGCTTAATCAAATTAAGCCAATTAGCAATCAAATTGCTAATCGATCCTCCTGCAACACTTGCACTGGGTTAAATGTCAATCGTATTGATTATTTAACCCTATAATGATTCTTAATCGTTGATCAACCATCCGATCGGATCATGAACTCTAATGTGTGTGACCTCATAGGTCCGAACCTAAGCCGGTAGCATAGAAACAAATTCCTATACCAATCGAAGTGACCATCTAGCAATGGTACCCGACGTCCGGATAGGTCGAATGTGTAGAACAACATCCTTAGAACCTACGCGGATATAGTTTTCATATAATTCATCCCCTTGACCAAAATGATCATAGGACACCCGAGAGCTCAACTGTCAACTCTGATCAGGTTGTCCACATTGTATTTCAAAATATCAAATCCATCTGATGGATTACCCTGGCCAAGGTTTTGCTAAATTGAAATACAGCGACTCATTCTTCTCCAACTCTTGGAGTGGTCAATCCCATCTCGATCACACTCTGACTTCGCAAGTACTTGACTGTGCCCAGAAGCCTTCCGTCCCTGAATTAGAAATTCAGTTAGTCCGGTACCAAAGCACAGTGAGTTGCTTGCAAGTCACTGAGGTGATCTCAAGTCTAAGGGACACTTATACCTATATCCCATCAGAGATATTCTCGACAGCAGAATGCTCTGGAGTTGGTCACGTTCAATGACGATGTACCCTTACATCTCACCTGTATGCCATACCAGTGTCTCCACACTCTTTGGTTAAGAGGACAACCAACCCATATGGCCTACAGCGACCTATGCTCGATAGAAGCTGTCGTCCTTATTAACAGCCTATCATTTGGTCGTGAACAGTTTTAAGGACTAATCGATAAATCCTCTCTTTATCGAACCTAAATAGTCCTAAGGACTTCATCATAACAACGGAGTTCATTAGAAGATGAAAGCTTATGATGAAAATGCCAAATATATTTTATTTATTAACAAATCAATTACAATACTTGGTTGCTCAACCATCAACAGCTTGATGTTTGAAGTTCGGCTCCCTTGGGAGTCCGGACGGGATTTATCATAAATCAAAGTTGGCGATGGAGCCCGGCTCCCGTAGGGGTCCGGGCTGGGCTTACCACCGGTTGAAGTTGGTGACGGAGCTTGGCTCCCGTAGGAGTCTGGGCCTTCGATTTTGCTTAAGCTAGGGCAAGGTTTTCCTCCTGTCCTTAGCAAGGCTGTGGGGGTGCATATGGGCGTTGCAAGGCCTCTCCCCCCATCCGGTCTAAATAGAACCGGGCCTTCGACTTTGCTCAAGTTAGGGCGAGGTTCTCCTCCTGTCCCTAACAGGACTGTGGGGGCGCATATGGACGTTGCAGGGCCTCTCCCCCCATCCGGTCTAGATGGAACCAGGCCTTCGACTTTGCTCAAGTTAGGGCGAGGTTCTCCTCCTGTCCCTAACAGGGCTGTGGGGGCGCATATGGGTGTTGCAGGGCCTCTCCCCCCATCCGGTCTAAATAGAATCGGGCCTTCGACTTTGCTCAAATTAGGGCGAGGTTCTCCTCCTGTCCCTAACAGGGCTGTGGGGGCGCATATGGGCGTTGCAGGGCCTCTCCCCCCATCCGGTCTAAATGGAACCGGGCCTTCGACTTTGCTCAAGTTAGGGTGAAGTTCTCCTCCTGTCCCTAACAGGGCTGTGGGGGCGCATATGGGCGTTGCAGGGCCTCTCCCCCCATTTGGTCTAAATGGAACCGGGCCTTCGACTTTGTCGAGACGAGGTTTCTCTTTTGTTTTTGATACAGTTTGTTTGAATTGTCCAAAGACATATAGGTATGCAGTTTTCAATTAAAACGAAGTTACTGGTAGTACATCCATAAGTTTTCTGAGCTCCACAGTCGTGGGAGGTCGGCTCCTCCGAGTTCCTTAAGATAATAAGTTCCGAGCCGGATCACTTCTTTGACTTCATACGGTCCTTCCCAGTTGGGGGTGAGTTTCCCTCGGTCCTGAGGTTGCGAGACAGCGGCTCGTCGAAGCACTAGATCTTTCGCTCTAAAGGCTTTGTTCTTGACCCGAGCGTTGTAATATCGAGCGACTTTCTGTCTGTAGGCTGCCATTCGAACCTGAGCTATCTCCCGTCTTTCTTCCAGCAGGTCGAGGTTGGCTCTAAGACTTTGCAAATTTTGACGTTCGTCGAACGCCACGACTCGTGCCGACGAGAGTTTAAGCTCGATTGGGATGACAGCTTCTGTACCGAAGGCTAAAGCAAAAGGGGTCTCCCCCGTAGGTAGCCTCTGGGTAGTCCGATACGCCCACAACACATGATAAAGTTTGTCTGCCCAAGTTCCCTTCGCTTTTTCAAGCCTTGTTTTAATCCCCTGCAAAAGGATTCTGTTGGTTACCTCAGCTTTGTCGTTCTCCTGGGGATGGGCTACTGATGTGAAGTTGTGGGAGATGTTTAGATCTTCACAGAATTTGATGAATTTTGCTTCCGTGAATTTCCGTCCGTTATCAGTGATCAGGGTTCTAGGCAGACCGAACCTACACACGATCGACTTCCAGATGAAATCTTGTACTTTTGCTTCTGTGATTTTCGCTAGTGGTTCGGCTTCAATCCATTTGGTGAAATAGTCGATCGCTACCAAGAGGAACTTCCTTTGCCCAGACGTCATGGGAAAGGGGCCAAGGATGTCCATCCCTCATTGTGCAAATGGGCAAGGGGCACTCAAGGGTGTGAGCTCGGTGGCGGGCTATCTCTGGACGTTGGCGTATCTCTGGCATCGGTCATACTTTTTGACATATTCAATCGAATCATGATGCATCGTTGGCCAGTAATATCCTTGGCGGAGCAACTTGTGGGATAAAGATCTAGCCCCCAAATGGTTTCCACAAACTCCTTCATGTACTTCCCACAAGGCGTAGTCAGCCTCCGAGGGCCGGAGACATTTCAAAAGGGGCAAGGAGTATGATCTCTTGTATAATTTGTCCTCATAAAGGATGTATCGGGAGGCTTGATTTCAGAGCTTCCGAGCTTCCTTCGCATCCTGGGGGAGAACTCCATCTCTGAGATAGATGATCAGTGGGTCGACCCAGCTGGGCTCGTGGTCAATCTCCATTACGGGCCGCGATTCTTCTGTACTCGGGTGTTTTAGAACTTCAAAGAGGATGCCTTTAGGCAATTCGGCCAGAGCCGACGTCGCCAGCTTGGAGAGAAGGTCAGCCCTAGTATTTTCCAACCTTGGGATCTGTCTAATATTGAAGTCGCTAAAGGCGGGAGTGAGCTCCTTTACCTTCTCAAGGTATTTGGCCATACTGTCCTCCCGCGCTTCATAATTCCCGCTGACTTGCCCCACCACCAGTTGAGAGTCACTGTGCACCCGAAGCTGACTTATTCCCAGCTCTCTGGCGATCCTTAGTCCTGCGATCAGAGCTTCATATTCTGCCCCATTATTTGTTGCGGGAAACTCGAAATGCAGAGCGTATTCCGCGATGACTCCCTCCGGACTGACCAAGATCAGGCCCGCACCTGCGCCCGACATGTTGGAAGATCCGTCCACATAGAGGGCCCAAAAGCGATTAGCGGGATCGGCCTCTTCTTCGGGGGAGTTCGGTTGGGACTTCAGGTCGTCACCTTCGCTTTGTTCAAGTTTAGCCTCCTCTGGGATGGTACACTCTACTATGAAATCTGTCAGTATTTGGGCCTTCACTGCTGGCCTGGGTCGATAATTGATGTCGAATTTCATGAGCTCGATCGCCCATTTCACCATCCTCCCGGAGGTGTTTGCTCGGTGCAAGACCGCCTTGATTGGTTGGTCGGTGAGTAGTGTCACGGTGTGCCCTTGAAAGTAGGGTCAGAGTCTCCGGGCTGCAATCAACAAGACGTAAGTTAATTTCTCTAATTTGGTATACCTGATCTCAGCATCCCTCAACGCGCGGCTAACGTAGTAGATAGGCCGCTGGACTTTCGTCTCTTCTTTGACAAGGACGGCCACGAGGGCCATGGGAGAGACCGCCAGGTATAAAAATAGCTCCTCCCCAGGCTCAGGCTTTGCTAACAGTAGGGGTGATCCAAGGTAGCTTCTTAATTTTTCGAACGCCTGTTGGTACTCAGGGGTCCAACAGAAGTTCTTCGACTGCTTGAGGGTTTGAAAGAAGGACAAGCATCGTTCGACCGACCTTGCAACGAAGCGATTAAGGGCCGCTATCCTCCCCGTGAGGCACTGAATCTCTTTTATCGACTTTGGGGTGGCCATCTCCTGGATGGCATGAATTTTCTCTGGATTGGCCTCGATTCCGTATCCTGATACCATGAAGCCCAAGAACTTTCCTGAGGTTACGCCGAAAGCATACTTAGTTGGGTTCAGCTTCATTCTATATTTCCGGAGAGCGTCGAAGGTCTCCTCGAGGTCGGCAACATGATCTCTGAAAGATTTGCTTTTTATGAGCATGTCGTCCACGTAGACCTCCATGTTACGACCGATCTGCTCCTTGAAGATTTTGTTCACCAATCGTTGATAGGTTGCTCCCGCATTCTTGAGGCTGAAAGGCATGACCCTGTAACAGTAAAGGCCACGATTAGTGATGAAAGCTATCTTTTCTTCATCTTCCGATGCCATTCTAATTTGATTATAGCCAGAGAATGCATCCATGAAGGTGAGGAGCTCATGGCCAGAGGTCGCGTCCACCAGTTGATCGATTCTGGGAAAGGGATAGCTGTCCTTCGGACAGGCCTTATTCAGCTTTTTGAAGTCTATGCACATCCTCCACTTGTCGTTTACCTTTTTGATCAGGACAACGTTGGAAATCCAATCAGGTTAATTGACTTCCTTAATGAATCCGACCTTAAGGAGCTTATCCACTTCCTCGGCTATCGCCTTCTGCCTCTCCGGAGCATGACTTCAGATTTTCTCTTTCGTCGGTCGATGTTTTGGATCGACGGCCAGATGATGCTCCATGACTTTCGTGTCAATCCCTGGCATGTCTGCTGGAACCCAAGTGAAAACGTCCGTATTCTTTTGTAGAAAATCAACGAGACGCGCCCGCACCTCCTCCCCTAGGTTGGAGCCGATCATTGCTACATGCTCCGAGTTCCTGTCGTTCAAAGGGATTGGTACCAGATCTTCAATGGGGGCACCCCTCTCTTCGGTGAGGTCATTGCGAGCATCCAGTCCATCGACGGGGCAGGAATCAGATTGATCGCCTCTTTGCAAGGCTATATTGTAACAGTGTCTGGCCAGAGCTTGATCTCCCCGGACCTCTCCGGTCCTCTGGTCGGTGGGGAACTTCAACTTCAAATGGTAGGTCGATACGACGGCTCGGAGAGCATTGAGGCCAGGTCGGCCGAGGATTGCATTGTAGGCGGACGGTGCCTTCACCACCAAGAAACTCACCAGAGCCCTGGATTGCCTTGGATATTGACCTGCGGCCACAGTCAAGGTTATTATCCCTTCCGTCGGAATGACGTCGCCGGTAAACCCTACAAAGGGGGAGCTAATCGGCCTCAGATGACTGTCAAGAGTGGTCATTCTTGAAAAGGCGTCGTAGAACAAGATGTCGGCCGAACTTTCATTGTCGACAAGAATGCGACGGACGTCATAATTCGCTATATTCAAGGAAACTACGACCGCATCGTTATGAGGGAATTGGACTCCTTGAGTGTCTTCTTCGGTAAAAGTTATAGGCTCTTCAGTCTTTTGTCGCTTGGGGGATACAGACGGTATGTTGGTCGTTTCCCGTCGGGATCCTCCCGAGATGGTGTTGGTGGAATCCGTCGGAGGCCGATTGTCCGGCCACTCCCTGCTGGCGACCATAGCTGGAGGATGCGGGGCCTGGGAAACCACAGGCGTGATCGAGGTCTGGGATACGGCTGCGGAGGCTGTGGGTATTGGTGCGGATGCTTCGCGAGAAGGCATCAGGCGAGGATCCCGTGGGGGAAACAAGGAGTGGGTGCTAGAGGAGGTGATCAGAGGCGGTTCCGTTGAGCACTCCTTTAAGAACAAGGGTACCGCGAAGGTTCAAGCTCCTTCCTCTAGCGCCAATCCTGTTGGTGCAAAAATCTGCTTGCACCGGAGAAGCTGGAGTTGAGGGAGTCGCGGTCGCCGTCGAGACCTGCAAAGAAAGTCTAAACCGGAGGTGGGGTTGCTCCGGTAAGACCCTCCGACACTCAAGTCAGTTCTCTGCCTCAACAAGAATGGAGTGCTCGAATGGAGAATTTAGCAGAGTTTTTACGTAAAAAACTAGAGCTTATTGAATAACGTATCTGGGGCCCCCTTTTATAGGCGGAGAGAGCAACAAATTGATGGCGACGCCTATAACCGTCTGGTAGTGGGCCGCCCAGAGTCAGGAGGAATTTATTGCGGAGGGTAGTAGAGTGGGATCGTGGCTATTGCCGTGGCTCGCCACGTGGAATCAGTTACGGGGAGTGGAGCGGCGTCCGCTGTCGTGATTCATCAGGGAATGATGGAATCGCACAGGATCCGCCACAGGGAGTGGAGCAGAATCGTGGCCGTTAATACGACCTGTCAGGGAGTAATGGAGCTGCGTAGGGTTCGCCGCAGGGAGTGGAGCAGTGTTGTCCGTTATTGTGGCCTGTCAGGGGGTCCAGACTGGTCGGCCAAAGTTCGGTTAGAGTCGGTAGCGAGGTCTGGTACCCGTAAGAGCTTGGGCGAGGTCTTCCCGCAGTCGGAATAGAAGACGGAGTCTGGCTTCCGTAGGAGTCCGGACGAAGTCTACTTACAGTTGGGGTCGTGGACGGAGTCCGGCTCCCGTAGGAGTCCGGACGAAGTCTGTCTGCAGCCGTTGGAGGACGGAGCCCGGCTCGGGCTCTCGTAGGAGTCCGGATGGAGTCTACTTGCGGTTGAAGTTGTCGGCGGAGTCCGGCTCCCGTAGGAGTCCGGACGAAGTCTGTCTGCAGCTGTTGGAGTCGAGGATGAAGCCCGGCTCCCGTAGGAGTCCAGGTGGAGTCTTCCTGCAATTAAAGTCAAAGGCGAAGTCCGGCTCCCGTAGGAGTCCGGACAGGGCTTACCCGTAGTTGATGTTGAGGATGGGGCCCGGCTCCCGTAGGAGTCCGGGCGGAGTATACTTGCGGTTGAAGTCATCGGCGGAGTCTGGCTCCCGTAGGAGTCCGAACGAAGTCTGTCTGCAGCCGTTGGAGTCGAGGATGAAGCCCGGCTCCCGTAGGAGTCCGAGTGGAGTCTTCCTGCAATTAAAGTCAAAGGCGAAGTCCGGCTCCCGTAAGAGTCCGGACAGGGCTTACCAGCAGTTGATGTTGAGGATGGAGCCCGGCTCCCGTAGGAGTCCGGGCGAAGTATACTTGCGGCTGAAGTTGTCGGTGGAGTCCGACTCCCGTAGGAGTTCGGACGAAGTCTGTCTGCAGCCGTTGGAGTTGAGGATGAAGCCTGGCTCTCGTAGGAGTCCGGGTGGAGTCTTCCTGCAATTAAAGTCAAAGGTGAAGTCCGGCTCCCGTAGGAGTCCAGACAGGGCTTACCAGCAGTTGATGTTGAGGATGGAGCCCAGCTCCCGTAGGAGTCCGGTCGGAGTATACTTGCAGTTGAAGTTGTCGACGGAGTCCGGCTCCCGTAGGAGTCCGGACGAAGTCTGTATGCAGCCGTTGGAGTCGAGGATGAAGCCCGGCTCCCGTAGGAGTCCGAGTGGAGTCTTCCTGCAATTAAAGTCAAAGGCGAAGTCCGGCTCCCGTAGGAGTCCGAATAGGACTTACTAGCAGTTGATGTTGAGGATGGAGCCCGGCTCCCGTAGGAGTCCGGGCGGAGTATTCTTGCGGTTGAAGTTGTCAGCGGAGTTCAGCTCCCGTAGGAGTCCGGGCGGAGTCTGTCTGCAGCCGTTGGATTCGAGGATGAAGTCTGGCTCCCGTAGGAGTCCGGGTGGAGTCTTCCTGCAATTAAAGTCAAAGGCGAAGTCCGGCTCCCGTAGGAGTCCGGACAGGACTTACCAGCAGTTGATGTTGAGGACGGAGCTCGGCTCCCGTAGGAGTCTGGGCGGAGTATACTTGCGGTTGAAGTTGTCGGCGGAGTTCGACTCCCGTAGGAGTCTGGACGGAGTCTTCCTTACGGCAGAAGTCATGGACGGAGCCTCGCGAGGGTCGACCCTGCCAAGAACTTCGGCCGAGGGTATTTTATGCCCAACACCCGGGAAGGGCTCGCACATCCACAATGGTGGAAGACCTAGACTTAATATTTTCTTAGGAAGATTTATTTAGGTCTCATTAAACTTGACTTGACATAGTCATAACAATTATGACTAACCTAGTGGCATGGGTTAGCTAGAATATTTAGCCACCTCTAATCAGAACTGAGTCGACACATATGGCCAAGTAAGTGAGACCGATGGGAGGGATATGCCATTAACTCGATAAGAATGCATTCGAGTCGAGTAGCTCCCAATTAAAAACCAGTCGGTTGCATCTGCCCAACTTATCTTAGACACCAAATTGTCGAACCAGAACTAATTGGGTTAGCCTATAATCCAGGCTCCAACCACTGAGCCAAACTAGGTCTTAACTTAATTGAGTCACATCTAAATATGATTCAACCTTGACCCAGACTTAATCTTATTAGGTAGGTCAATTATTAGCTTTCATGATCCCACCTAACCAACTCTTGATTCGGTTTGATCAACCGCTAGACCTAATTGAGCTACCCAAGCCCGAACCTAATTTTATGAAAATGTCTTAGATTTGAAATTCTCAATTTTAGACCTAACTTAATTTCATAAGCTTAATTCATTAATTAAGTTTGGGTTGATAAACAAAGCATGTAAAATAAATCCTAGGATTTCAGGATCTAGGGTTTTGCAGAAAAGTAAGTTTTGATTTCTGATTAAGGATGAACGCGCGGTACCCCTACACGTCATATGAACACCCCATTGAATGGAAAGAGAGTGTCTTAAAACTCTACTTTGTTCTTATGATCAGATGGCCATGAGGAACACCTTAATCAGAAATATAAATTTAACTATAAAACTAGTTAGATCTAAATTAACATATCACATATACAATTTAAGATCTAACTAATACATGCTTTGCATACATCTCATGTATCAAAAATCAATCTGATTAATATGCTTTCAGATCTGATATATCATATGTAATATCTAAAAAATAAAATTTAAATTAGACTATTCAAAATAAAAACTATTCTAGATAAATTACTAGAATAATTCTACAACTAGTCTAGGCATGCAACAGATCAATTTTATGAAATAATTAAAATTTTATTTTTTATTTTTTGATCTAATTATAATAATTATAATATTAAAAAAATAGAGAATAAATTATATTTAATTTATATTTTAATCTCATTAAAATATAAAACTTAAGACTATTCATGGATTCAATTAATCCTAGTCTAGTCATGCATCTTATGTATGTTAGATCTTCTTAGATTTAATTTTAAATATTTTGATTTCAGATCCTATCACATCTGATGTAATATCTAAAATTATTTAATATTAGATAAATTAAAATTAAAATCAGATCTAAAATAGATCTGAAATAGAGCCAACAACCTGGCTCTGATACCACTTGAAGGAGGAGAAACGTTTTCTCCGCGTAGGATCTTCAAGATTTCATCAAATCTAGGGTAGAATAATTTAAAAAAAAATTATCCTACATATTTTAGATCTAATTCTTTAGATCTAATTTTATTATCTAATATTTAAAATCTAAAATTAAATTTAAAACTATGATAAAAGAAGAAATACCTCAAGGGTAATCTGATTACCCTGTAGATGATCTCTGCACAGCCCGAGGTTCTGATGTAGCCATGCAAGCACCTGGCCTCTACCGGTATCCACTTAGGTAGGATCTAGAACATCTTCTCCTTATAAATTTATGCTCCAAAAATTAGATCTAAATCTGATTAGGAAGTGCTTCAGAACTCCTTCTGAAGTTGGAGCAGCAGCCTGTCGAAGATGTCCTGCAGCCTTCTGTTCCAGGCATCACCATGCCTTAGATCTCTGCCAGATGGATGTTCAACTTTTTGGATGTGAATAAGGGAGGAAGGAGAGTAGGGAGGATGTGGAGAAGAGGGTAGGGAGTGGCAGCTATTGGGTTTTGTGCATAAAACAATTCTTCCCCGAAACCCTAGGCGCAGTAGGGTTTATATAGACCCTGTATGCTACGCAGTGCCACATCATTCAACCAATCAAAAAATTCTAATAAATTTTGGAAAAATTTTGATTAGTGGAGTGATATCATTTAATCATATCAGATAAGAACCTCCACCCTCTCTCCTAAGTTGGCACCAACAATGGATAAGCTTAATCAAGGTGGCGCCAAAGAGTCCAAGTTTATCAGGACTCTTTGGTTCTTATCCATTTGGGGCACCCACTTAAATCCAATTGGGCTCATGCCATAATCTGATTATGGCACCCAATTCAATTGGGCTTTGGTATGTGGATACTCCATAAAAATCCTCCAATAAGCCCTCTTCAGTTTAAGACCCATATGTCAATTTTTGACAGATGTCCTAAAATGAAATTGGCAGGTGCTAAGAATTAATAGGTGTTGTCTTAAATTTATCTCATGAATTAAGACAAACCTTTTCTGAGCTGGACAATCTTTATTTAGACTGAGAGAAAAGATTACACGAGGAGAAAGTTAGGCTCAATCGAGTGCTAGCATGATTTCCTTGAACCTAATTGGATCTTATCCAAATCAATTGGGTTAGCCTAATTGATGACATCCAGACCCTAACCCTTGTTTGTGTGACTCAGTTAGGTTCAATTTCGTATAGTAATGAGATATGTCATGATCTCATCATCAACATCATCGAAACTCCTTTCGATGGACCAAAACTCTTCTGATTCAGACAACTAGAATGATCGATCATCAATATCATTCTAATTGCTCCCAAAATTCACCAGTGATACCTAGCAGTATATGGTGGCAACCCATCAGAACTGAAGATGAACCTCTCGGTGCAGCTACCTGTGTGATTGGGTTCCTCTATCATGAGTCCCGACTGAATTAGGGTTAAGGTGAACTCGTCAAACCCAACATCAGTCATATGAGTTAATCGATCGATCTGAGTCTGATGTGAAACTCCAATGGAAAACTTTTTTTCATTATTTCACTCTACCATGGCCATGGGCTTAAGGACTCATCTTTCGATCATCATAGGACTACTCCCATCTACCGAGATTGATAGATCCTATCTTGGTGCGACCTAGTTCCTACAATGAATATGCTACAGCCAACATACACCTCAGGATTTCGAATGGCTAGGAGATCGAGTTATGGTATAGTCAAACTATAACACACTCAAGGTGAACTGTTGATGTACCTCAGGTCAAAGAACTAGACACACAACTGTAGCATCGAGCTAGTCATTGATGAGAAGGTAGACTTCCTTATGACTGCTCGAAGTGGTCACGCTCAGTACTCTCGTTCTCAATGAATACCTGTACTCTCGCTCTAGTGTCTCCACACTGTAGACTCAAGATACATCTATCCTAAAGAAGCGATCGTATACCAACCTTCCGGATCGATCACCATCCTCGTGATGATCCTATGGTCAGGAGCTGTTTATGAGTTAGTTATGTAAATTCATGTCTTAAATTTTTAACTCTTGAAAATATGAATTTACATTCTCACTAACTCAAAGGATGTATCACAGACACAATGTACACAATGTGATAGAAGAATAATCCTTCTATTCATTTATAGTCAAAATTACAAATTTGCCCTTAGATCTGTACAGGAATGTGTCAGCCGATCTGGCATCTAGGGCACACATCTAACAACTGGATCCTTACAGTGGAGGCCAAAGCCTATTGATTAGGTTTCTGGAGCAAAATTAAATTACTAAAAGTTGTTTGGAGAAACAATTGGTTAATGAACCTACCTGTAGATACACATGGGTTAGTCGACCAAAGTCGGGCTTGTATGTAGTCTATGTGGATTCTAGTACCTACTAGGAAATTAAAGTAATTTTTTGAATTGAAGGTAGTGGCTACCAATTTGAATAAAATAGTGGGAGAACTTTGAGACTAAAGTCCAAGTCTCTAGACTTAAAATAATTCATATACATTAGATCATTGTTCTCTTTTCTCAAAATAAGGCTAAACCTTAAATGCTCCAATCACTGTTAGACAGTGATGACTTATGGGACCCAACTTCGTTAATTAGTATTGAAAGTTGAATTTGGTTTAGCAGTACAAATGGGTTTGTATTGGGGCTTCTTAGTCTAGTCAAAATAATTAATCCAAAATTGATCCAAATCAAGCAAAAGCACAGGATAATAGGAAGAAGAATTGTCTTGCTTCCCTTAACCATAATAGGCTGAACAAGAGAAAGGAGCAAGGGTTGCTCATCAAGGATGTTATATGATAACACCTTAAAGTTTTTCTATGTAATTCCACTACCTAGGTATTAGATACCTATAGTTTTATGTAATTTATTGCTAGGACTACAAGTAAGTGAAATATTTAAAAATGGTGAGAAATTCTTGAATGTTAGGGATGGAAGTCTTATTCAAATCCTAACTTTAGGAATTGTAGAGCTTATTTTTAAATATTATCATTTAAAGTAATTGTTACTATTGTTCATTGTTTATAATCTTTGTTGGGCTTTTGGCTAAAGATGATCATCATTCATAAAAGAAGATTATTGTGGTATTATTATGAATAATGTTACAATAATACATGAACAATAAGAAAATGATATTTACACAGCCTGTTAAGTGTAATATACACACCCAAGTTAGATAATATCATGATTGTCTATCTTTGGCATTATAGGCTTAGTCATCTTGACAAGAACAGGATAAATGGATTAGCTTGAGAGAGAAACCTCGATATCAATGATTGTGAATCATTGATAGTCTGTGAGTCTTATCTTCTTGGAAAGATGACAAAGTCACCTTTTAATGAAAAAGGTGAAGGAGCTGATAAAGTTTTAAGTCTTATACATAGTGATGTATGTAGACCTCTGAACTTAAGTGCCAGAGGAAGATATTAATATTTCATTACAGACGACCTATCTGGGCATGGGTGCGTCTGGCCAAATCATTTAAAATGTTCAAATGATTCAAATGATGAAAAGGATGACATATTTAGGAGAGAATTGGATTCTCTCTCAGTAGATTCTTTTTCAGAACACAATGTATCTGAAAGGAGAAGTTGAACTTTGTTAGACATGATTCAATCCATGATAGGGTTCACTAATCTGCCTGTTTCAAGATTGTGCTCTTGTGTGATTACTTATTTTACTCTGAAAATATACTGAGTAAGTCTGTTGTGCAGATTTCATATGAGATATGGATCGAGCATAGACCTAGACTCTCTCACCTTTGGGTTTGGAGTTGATCGGCCTATGTCAAAGGTTTGCATACAAATAAACTTGGTTCATGATCCAATAGGTGTTTAAGGATTACTAATTCTATCATGCTGAAGAACATAAGATGCTCATCAGCAGTAGGGCATTCCTTTTGGAAAGGAGTTCCTTAGAGAAGGAACTGATGCCTATCAAGTTGAACTTGAAAGTTTGACTGGTAGAAAATGAACCGACATAATCTAGTAAACCTACAGAACTGGATTTGATTAGATAAAATTCGGAGCCCATTAAAGTAAACGCAATGTAGTGGTCTCACTCTGAGAAGTGGTTTGGAGCTATTAAATCCAAATTGAAGTCCATGGAAATCAATAGTGTATGGATACTAGATGATTCACCTGAAGGAATAAAATCCATTAGGTGTGAATGGATTTTTCAAAAGGATCAGAGTAGCACAGATGGGAAGGTGAAGACCTATAAAGCTCATTTCACTATTATCCCAGAGTTAGAACATATGTTTTGAATATATGTCTTTGTTATGAATAAAGAGGAACCCTGCATTTACATGTGGGCAAAATATTCTGTAGTGTTATTCCTTGTTTGTCTGTGGATGAAATTCTCTTAATCGAGAATGGCATTCCAACATTGCAAGGAATAAAGGTTTGGGTGTCATCTAATTTCTCCATGTTCAAGATCAGATATAATATGCTCACTAATGGTAGTGAGCAGATACCAGTTTGATCTAAGTAAGAACCACTGGAAGATTGTATGGACAATCCTTAAGTATTTGAGAAATACTAAGATCTAGTGACTCAAATATGAAAATATTGACTTTAAATATGTGGATGTTTTGATTTTAGTCAGATCAAGATGACAACAAGAAAGTATCGGATCATATCGTAATTGTAGGAACAATCTGTTGGAAAGATTTCAAGCAGGATACTTTAGTCTACTCAGTTAGTGATGTAGAGTACATCATAGCATATGATGCTGCCATGTAAGCTGTGTAATTACTGAGCTTCATTAACGGGTTTGGAGTGGCACCCTCCACCGATGGTCCAGTCCTATCATAGCACTGGAGCCATAAATCTGGCTAAAGAATCGAAGGACCAGCATACTCTGCACTTTTGATTTTAGATCAGGGTGACATCGATCTTTGAAAGATCGATGAAAAGGGAGAACTTGACCGACCTATTTGCTGAGGCCTCGAAACTAGGAAGTTCTATGAACTCAAGTGGAAGATAGGATATTTGATATCATTCTGATTGGCTTTAGTACAAGTGAGAGTTATTAGAAAATGTATCCTAAAGCCTATCATCTAAGTGGTAGATGATTGGAATTAGTATATGAATTATCTACTAATAATAGTTATTTGATAGATTCATCATAAAAGTTCTATCTTCCATAAATGAACTCTCAAATTATGATGAAGTCCTTAGAACCACAATCAATCAATAAAGAAGGATTTATCAGATGGTTCTTAAATTATTCACGACCAAATGATAAGTTATTAACAAGGATGATAACTTATCAAGTGTAGGTCGTTGTATGCCATATGCGTTGGTTGTCATCGTAATCAAGTGGTGTGGAGACACTGGTATGGTATCTAGATGAGATGTAGGAGTACATCTACATTGAACATGACCAATATAATACTTTACTATCAAGAGTAGTTAACTAAGATCAATGGGTATAAGTATCCCTCCGACCTGAGATCACCACGGTGACTTGCAAGCAACTCATTGTACTTTGGTGTCGGACTGCCTGTATTTTTAATATAGGTTCGAAAGATTTTTAGATACAGTCAAGTACTTGTGAAGTCGGTGTGTGAGTCAAGATGGGATTGACCACTCCTGATTAACTTCAGGAAGAGAATGTCTCGCTGTGTTTCAATTTAGCAAAACCTAGGCTTGGGTAATCCTCGTGAGGAGTCACGAGATTTGCAAAATTTTGAAATACAATAGAGATGACTTACATGAGTGTTGATAGTATACTCGAAGTCATCTTGAGCATTATTGGTTAAAAGGATGAATTATATGGTAACCATGGGTCAGGGTTCTTAGAATGTTGCTTTGCATACATTCGACCTATCTGGATGTTGGGAACCATTGCTAGATGGTTACTTTGACTGGTACAGAAATTGGTTCCTTTGCTATCAGCTTAGGTTCGAACCTATAGGGTCACATACATAAGAGGTTGTAACCTAATCAGATGGTTAATCGACAATTGAGAATCGTTCTAAGGTTAAACAATCAATGTGATTGATATTTGACCTAATGCAAGTGTTGTAGGAGGATCATTAGCAATTGGATTGCTAATTGGCTTAATCTGATTGAGCAATTAGGCTAAGATCAAGTCTAATTGAATATGATTCAATTAGAATTGGTTTGTATTTAATTGGACTAAGTCTAATTGGTTTATTGGATAAGCCAGTTGCAAGGGAGAACAAGTCCCTGTTTGACTAGGACTTGTATGCACCTAATTCCTAATTAAGTTAGGATTTAAATTAAATATAATTTAATCTGATTTAATTAGACTCTTAGTTGGACTAGGATCATCATTAATTAGGTTATAATTAATTTAAATTGGGTTCAATGTATTTGACCTAATCTAAATAAGAATCTTAGTTAGACTAGGATTCCATCTTCTCTTGCGCCACCTAAGAAAATCAAAGCCCACGCCCACTAATTAATTTCAGATAATTTTTCTATAATTTTTATATCTAAGAGAAGTAATCTCACACCATTTATTTTAGAGATTTGAATCAAATTTAATCTGATTCAATATGAAAATTAAATTGGTTCATTGTGGAAAGTGGTTTAGCCTATTTCTCTTTTTGAAAGAGTCCCTCTTCACAAGGACTCTTCCCTCCCTCTCTTGCACCAACTTTCTCCATGTTTATCCTCCTTTTTGTTGCCTCTTTTATGGTTATTTTCATGCTATCCATGAAATAAATGAGATAGAGGGCGTCCAAGAGTAGGATGCCCCAAGGACTCCTTGTTAGACTAGGTCTTATGACCTAGTCTGCCATATAAAAGGAGGCCGCCCCATATGACATGATATAAGAGTAAAAAAATTATGAAAAATTGAGAGAAATACCAGAGGAGAATGAGGAAGACTTGAGAGGTTTGAGGCATGAAAATCCATGGAGGAGAGTCCTCTAACAAGAGATCAAAAGTTGATGTCTTGTAGAGAAGAAAGGTAAGAGAGAAGATTGTCTTCTTTTATTGGTTTTCTTTCTTATTTTTTTCTCTTTATTTTTGTTTTTTTATATGATAAACTATGAGAGAGAAAGAAATATTACATGGGTGGTTTGAGGTGCCAAAATTCTTGGAGAAAATTCTTCAATCAAGAGATCAAAGGTTGATGTCTTGCAGAGAGAAAGGTAAGAGAGAAGATTGTCTTCTCTTATTGTTTTTCCTTTTATATTAATATCTCTTTGTTTTATATTTTTTTTATATGATAAAAAATCTGAAAGAGAAAGAGGGATGGTGTGGTGAATTCATGCTTCAAAGAGTTGGAGCATGGTGATCTTATTTTGGACATGATATAATCATGTTCTGATGGAAGAAGAAGAAGAAAAGAAAGTCTTTTCTTAAGGTTTCTTTTAGAACCCTTCTTCTCCATAAATCATGAGATTTTTCTATGAGAAAAATAAGATATCATAAGATCTGAAAATTAAAAAAATATCAAGAGAAGAAGGTCTTCTCAAGTCCTAGCATAGACATATTTTCAGGATATCAATTGTTGATGTACTGAAGGAGAAGATCTGTCTTCTCTTAGGATCCTTTTCTATTAAATATTAATTTTGATTTTAGAGAGGTCAAAAAGTTTGACTTCTTCCTTATTCCTCCTCATATTCTTTATCTCTTGAAATATCCAAGAGATCCGAAGAATATTTTTTAGATTAACCATTCAGAGGGATCTGCAAGAAGCTAGCACTTCGAGCAGATCTTCGTTCGACGAACCTCTGATTTTGTTGCAGCCTCGTGTAGATCACCTGTAAAGGTCGGACATGTGTGTGCTCCAAACACAACAAAGAAAATCAAGCATGGAGTTTTTAACCTGCATGAAAGTAAGAGATTTGATCTCTTCTTTTATCTAGATATGATCTAGATTCTAGATCTGAAACTGTTTCAGATCTAAGATATTGATTTAATCAATACCAAATCTTTTATTTTCTGATTTATAAATGCAATATGACATGTTATAGGTCCTAATTGTAGGGTTTAGTAATTTGATTACATATATTTATAGATTAAATTATTTAATTTACATGTTTCGCTGTATTATATTTCAAAAAAGAAATATTAAAATTCATGCATGAAACCCTGCACCTTTTCCAACAAGTACCACATCAGTCGGACAGATATTTAGGTTTCTTGATCTAAGATGGGGATCCTATCGAACTTGATGAGAACGATGAGGATCTGATCACCTATATGGATGTAATGCAGAGGTTCAACTCTGACAAATGGCTTGAAATCATAAAATTCAAAATGGAGTCCATGAAGGTCAACGATGTATGGATATTGGTTAACCCACCTGAAGGGATTAAACCCATAGGATGTAAGTGGGTCTTCAAAAGAAAGAAGGATGCAAACGAAAAGGTGGAGACCTATAAAGCCCATTTGGTTGTCAAAGGTTATCATCAACATTATGGTATTGACTATGACGTGATATTTTTTTCTGTGGCAATGCTTAAATCCATTCGGATCATGCTTGCGATAGCAGCATACCTGGACTATGAAGTCTGATAGATGGATGTGAAGATAGCTTTTTTAAATGGAGAGCTGAACGAAGAGGTGTATATGATACAGCCTAAAAGGTTCACATCCACAGATGAGTCCAAAGAGTGCAAGCTTTAGAGATCCATTTATGGATTCAAACAAGCATCTCAAAGTTGAAACATGCATTTTGATAAGATGATCAAAACGTATGGCTTCATTAGGAATGAAGAGGAACCCTGCATATATAACTGAGCAAATGGTTCAATAATTATATTTCTTGTATTGTATGTGGATGACATTCTCTTAACTGAAAATGATGTCACTGCATTACAAGAAATAAAAATATGGCTGTCGTCATAATTCTCCATGAAGGATCTGGAAGAAGCAGCCTATATCCTAGGAATGAAGATCTATAAGGATAGATCTAAGAGGTTGCTTTGGCTCTCACAATACATATACATAGATACTATGCTAAAATGGTTCAGCATGGAAAATTTCAAGAAAGACTATCTTTTGATAGATCAAAAAAATTTTCTTTCCAAAGAAGATTGTCTGACAACTCCTCAAGAAAGAGAGCATATGAGTAGAGTTTCATATGCTTTGATAGTGGGTTCTATTATATACGTCATGATATATACAAGAGCAAATGTGGCATACTCACGAGGGGTAGTGAGTAGATACTAGTCTGATCCAGGAGAAAATCACTGAAAGGTCGTAAAGATCATTCTTAAGTATTGAAAAAATACTAAGGACCAGTGGCTTGTGTATGGTGAAACTGACTTGAAACTGATGGAGTTCACTGACTTCAATTTTCAGTCAGATTATGATGATAGTAAGAGTGTGTCAGATTTTATTTTTATCCTAAATAATAGAGTGATCCGTTAGAAAAATTTCAAGCAGCACACTGTGGCAGATCTTGTTTATGAAGCAGAGTATATCGTGACATCCGATGCTGCGAAGGAAGCCGTATGATTGTGAAAGTTCATCGATAAGATCAAAATGAAACCCTCTGTTGATGGCTCTATTTTGTTATACTGCGATAATACTAGAGCCATTGCTCAAGCTAAGGAGCCAGGATCACATCAGTGCATCAAACATATTCTGCACCGCTATCACCTTATTCAGGAGATCATGGATCGAGGTAACGTCGACCTTCAAAAGATCGACGAAAAGAAGAACCTGACTGATCCATTTACTAAAGCTCTCAAAATCAAGGAGTTCGATGACCACAAGTCGAAGATGGGTATTCGATGTTGTACCGATTGGCTTTAGTCCAAGTGACAGTTGTTGAAAAATGTGTTCCAAAACCAATTGTTAGACGATTGTGCTCATCTTATAAATTATATATAAATTTTTATTAATCAAAGTTATTTGATATTTTCATTATAAATTATCCATCTTAGAACTCCTGTGTTATAATGAAATCCTTCAGACTATAATTAATCGATAAAGAAAGATTTGTCATTAAGTCCTTAAAAATATTCATGACCAAATGATATGTTATTACTAAGACGATAGCATTATCAAGTATAGGTCATTGCGTGCTATATGAGTTGATTGTTCTCCTAACCAAGGAGTGTGGAGATATTATTGTGGCATGTAGATGGAATATAAGAATACATTCACATCGAACGTAACCATATGTCGAGCACTCTGCTGTCAAGAGTAGCTCATGAAAGGTATGGATATAAGTATCCCTCCGATCTGAGCCCACCATGATGACTTGTAAGCAACTAGTACCTAACCATCTGAGTTTCTAACTCAGTGATGGAAGGCTACTAGGTGCAGTCAAGTACTTATCAAATCGGTGTATGAGTCAAGATGGAATTGACCCCTCTAAATTAGTAGGAGATATGGATCAGTGTATTTTAATTTAGTAAAACCCTATTTAGGATAATCCATCAAATAGATTTGAAAGGTTGAGATATAATGTGATCGACAAAATTAGGATTGACAGTTAAACCTTAGGTCATCTTGAGTATTTGGGTCAAAAGAATGAATTATACGGTAACCATATGCCAGTTGGTTCTAGAAGGTTGCTTTGTAATACTTCGACCACCTATCCGGTCATCAGATCGTCATTGCTAAATGGTTATATCAATTGGTATAGAAAGTTATTCCTATGCTACCGACTTAGGTTCGAACCTATGGGATCACATGCATTAGAAGATTTGATCAGATCTGAGGGCTGAAGAGTCCAATTGGATTGTGACTCTGGTGAAGAGTCCTACTTGGACTAGGATTCTGGGGGAGAGTCCCACTGAGACTGAGACTCTACTATTTTTTAGAGAATTAATTAGTAATTAAATTATTAATTAACTCCATTTGATTGAGCAAAGAGCTTTGGATCAAGTCTAAGTTATCTAATTTAGTATTACAGCAATGATGAACATTAGAATTAAATTGCAAGAGTTCTCTTGCAAGTATAAAGCAGGAGCAGGATGCAAAAGTTGCATCTATTAATTATTTGTATGAGATATAAATTAATTAACATTGAATGTTTTAGCTTTAAAATATTGGATATGTGATACCTTATATAGGTTCTACTTATGCAAAGTGTTACTGGAACTATAAAGCTGAAGTAAGGTGACTACTTGCCTTTTGGCACTGATGGATAGTCCATTCATGCTGAGGCATAATAAGGTTTAGAAACTAGTAGATCGTTGTTATGTGCCTGAATTTATCAAAAATATTATTTCAAATCTTTTGCTAATATAGCATAGTTTTGAAATTAATGTAAAGGATAAAAGTTACTCTCATTCTGATAAATTTTAGGACTATAGTCTCATGTTTCTGTCACTTAATGATGTTGTTCTTCATGATTGATGAGAGCAAGAAATAAATATATGATGGTCACATATCTCAGGAAAAAAAAGGTATTAGATCCTGAACATGTGGATGTTCGAAGACTAATAATATCTCGATCCAGAGATTGACACTTCATATGTGATATGACGTGTTCTCTAAAATACTTCAAAAATCTTATTATCTCATTCTAAGAAATATCCTAAAAATTACTGTATATGTTAGATATCGTCAAAATATATTATGAGCACTCTATATGAGATATGAAAAAGGCAAAAGATAGGTTGTCCAACTTATGTGAAAAATACTGATGTATATAAGTTTTGTGCTAAAATAGGTTTATATATATATATATATATATATATATATATATATATATATTTAGTTTATAAGTAATCCTAAGAGTAGTATGTCATACCACTTCTACCACACTACTTGACAAAAGTATTTAGACAGTAGATATGCCACCTTTTAGAAAAAAAAAAATTAAGAAGGGGACAGTGGGAGGATAATTGAACTTGAGAAAGTTCAAGACCTATGAACTATCCTGTTATAATCTGTGGAATGATCACAAATTGATCGTCAACCAGATATGCTCATTAATGAGGCACAACCATGATACACATCTCCTCACCGAAGGTCAATTCAAGTATATAATGTACCACTTAAATATGGTTTGTCATTGAGAATGACGATACACCATACATTATTAAGAATGGTGTTTCTTTGACTTATTTGGAGATCGTCATGAGTAGAGACTCAGACAGTTGGTTTGAAACCATAATATCCGAAATGGACTCCCTGTACATCAATCAAGTATGGACTATGGTTGAAGCATGTATGGGTATGACCCAACAGGTTGCTGACAAGGATGTCAATCTAGATTTTTGCTATTGCCACACACTATTTAGAGAGTTTGTCTCTAGTGGGAGGGCAAATATATTTATGGATTCAAGCAGACATTGAGGAGTAGGTTGTTCTATTTTTGATGAGATAGTCAAAATATTTGACTTTATCAAATATAGATGAACCATATGTGTATAAAAGAAGGTTAGTGGGAGTCCCACTAACTTCTTGATTTTGTATGTGGGTGATATACAGCATATAGGGAAGATAGTCTCGATATTGCACTCGGACAATGATATGCTTATCACAAAAATTTTTATGGAATAGATTTGGGTTAAGCATCTAGTTTACTTGGCATCTATAATGATAGATGTAAGTGGATGTTAGGCTTGTTCCAGTCTAGATATATGGATTTTATGTTAAAAAGGTGCAACATAAATGGGTGTAAAGGAGTTTACTTACCCATATATTCAATGTACCAAGCCTGATGTAAATTATATTCTATGCATAATCATTGATTTTAGGTAGATCCTTGATTGGATCTTTTGAAAACTGTAAAAGATATTCTCAAAGTACTTGAAAAGTACTAGAGGAGCAGTGAATTGAAAGAGTTTCAAGTAGCAAACTGTATTAGTTTCAGTTAAATATTGTTAGAAAAGATTGCTAAGGAAAGTTGTCTGATGAAGGGTTCATCATTGAGTTGGGTGTGGTCTCACTAGGAACCCACGCACATCCTAAGTACTTTCACCTCATTCATAATATGATCATAAAATGAGTTAGTATTAAGAATATTATAATGAATCAATTCACTAAGTCTTACACAGCAGCAGTGTAATCGCCATCCTAATTGCATAAGCATCAGATATAGGGGTGATTGACTTTAGTGTAAGTGGAAGATTGAAAGAACAGTACCCTACAAGCCAATCGCATAGGGATGCGAAGGGATTTTTCTTTATTTTCTTTCTACTCATTTGCATGACATTAGTTATTTTTATTTATGAGGTATTATATTTTATCATTTGCTGCATCATTTTTTTATGATTATGATAAATTCCATAAATTAGGATAATGATTTTAGGGCCATGATGAGATCATATTAGTGAGATCTAAAATCTTGATAGTCTCAATCTAAAATATTCCTAGCCGTTGGATCATCGAGTCAGAGATCGATGATACCAATAAGACTGGTACATCCTATGTATGCTCGATGGAGAGGATGGTTGATCTCACAACCACTTGTGTGGTGACACTAATACAAGGATGTAGGTGCTCAATAGATAATGAGTTCACTGAACTGACCCACCAAAAGAATATCTGATAGAGCCTTATAGCATGTTAACAAATGGTTCTTCAGTAGGAGTGTGCATGTGATCCTTTGACCTGAGATCACCATGGTACCTTGTGTACATGGATCCTTACTTTGGTTTATTCCCTAACACACTGCTTGAAGATGTGTGTAGGATATTCTGGGTATGGTGAAGTGTGCATGGAGGTTGTGAGTGGTGAATAAAAAATCGATCACTCCTTGTAGGAGGAGAGAACATCTTATGTGATCTCGCAGGATGATGACTCTGAGAGTCTCTGGCCAGAGCATGGATGAACAGTAAAAATGGTTTCTACTGATTCATCAAATGAGTCATCATCATCAAATTGAGATACATATAAATAGATATTTGGATTTGATATATTTTCATATCCATGGCCTTTTCAGGATATTATGTGATTGAAGGATTGAATTGCATAATAACTCCCCACGGAAGGATAATTTTGATATTTTTATCAAATTTTAATTTTTTTGGATAGTTATGATACATTGCTAGAGATCAATCTTGACTTATGAACTCATCAAAATTAAAAAAATTTAATTCAAGAATCAATTAGGAAGAGTCCTACTTGATTGGAACTCTCGAGCTGACCTAATCCAATTAGATTAGGATTGCATCGAGAGGCTTGATCCACTGCTGGCTAGATTTGGAACCCAATGGGTCATACACAATAGAGATTTGATCTTAATCCAATCTATTTAAATTTATTATAAATTCAATAGGGTAATTAAATTGCTAGCACATGAATTAACCCAAGTTCTTAATTAGGTTCAGTGCAAATATGTTTGTGCTAACCCTTTGCTTGTTGCCTTGACCTAATATGATTGGATTTGAACCATCTAATTATTAGTTAGTTTATCTAAATTTTATGGAAGAGTTTCATGTGAATCCACCACCTCCACACCATAATCCTCACGCCAATTTATTTGTGGTGTCACATTTATTTTGGAAGTTAAGGAGAGGAGTCCTTCTCCTTTACTTATCTTAATTCTCTTACATCTTCCACATATCCCTTAATTTTGTGCGCCATCAGATGGCACCTTGGGACTTGTGGGCATGGAAGAGGAGATGGAGTCCTTCTCTACAAAGGAACTCCATGCCAAAATAAATATGGGATGCCCACTTTTTGTGCGTTGAAATGGAAGAGTCCATTTCATACAGAACACTTGATTCCTTCCATTATTTCTACACGTTTCCTTAATTCCTTGTGACATATGATGGTGCTTGGGATATGGGGCATGGAAGAGAAGGAAGAGTCCTTCTTTTGGAGGGAATTTGAATACCAAATAAATTGGATAGACTTTCATATTTGCATTGATATGGAAGAGTCCATAATATCATGGACTCTTGGTTTTTCACACCCTCCCTCTTATCCCACATGCCATATGATGGCGTTATATTTTTTCTAAATAGAGGAAGAGTCCTTTTGCTGGTTAACCTCTTTAATTTCCATGCCATCCCTTTGAATTCTATGGAAAAAAATTAAATCGTGCATGTAAGAATTAAGGGATGCCAAGAGTTGGCATCCCATGGTGTCGCCCATCCTTTTCTATTTAAAGGGGGTGCTACACATGATTTTTATGTGCCATTTTGGGTGGTGGTTGGGCATGGAAATGAGAAAAAATTGATAGAAAAAATTTGGAAAAAGATAAGGGGAAAAGGGAGATGAAAAATGGAAAGGAAGGGATGAGAGGAAAAGGAAAGCATGAGATGCTTATCCTAAAATCAGTTTATTCAAGTGTTGAATATCTGATTTAATTTTTATGTGATGTAATCTTTTAAGAAAAAATTTCTAAAGAGATCTTAGTGGAGGTCATGAAAGTGTACAAGTGGTGGTGCAACCAGTTCTTACGAAGGACGGATGACAGCAAGATTGCAAAGAAGGCTGCAGCGCCATATCGAGTTGGAAAAGGCCCTGATCAATTCTGTGTGGATCACCATTGGAGGCTTCTACTTTGGAGTCTCATAGATGTCTAAAAATTATCAGATCATGATCTTCTCATTGGTATATAACTTCTGGTCTCTTTCTATTATGTATATTTTTTGATTGTTTGATTATAACCATCAAGGGGTTCCTAGGGCTTTTGTGTTCCAGTAGATTAGTTTAAATGTTAAACTTTATTTTCAATTGTTGAATGCATATTAAAATTTTTGAAATTCATATTTCACTGTATCACCCGAATCCAACAGTGGTACCAGAGCCACCTTTGATTGATTAATCAAATATCATGTTATTTTTGTGATATCGATTAAATCTAGTTCAAACTATGTCAAAATCATATTTTCTGATTGATGTTTAATTGATGTTCTTGATGTATTTTTATTTATGATAAAATATTATCAATCTATGATCAAACTTGGATATATAAATTTCATAGTTTTTAGACTTGTGTAACAAGTTTAAGTTAGATCCTATAATCTATTTTTTTATGGAATTGAAATCTAGTGCTTGTGATGCACAGAGTCCTGGAATGCTACATATAGATGTAGATTGTCAGAACTTAAGATTTTTGCCTTTGATGCATTTACCTAAGATCCAAGGGCTAACCACCATGTTATTGGGCACTCACCATTATGGATTGACCATCTTGGTTGTAGCTCGAGGCATGTGTGGAGCCAAAAATATTTGATCATGAAAAGAAAGCATCAGACATGGATTAGGATTTTTATCGATGGATTTGTTTAACTATAATTTATTGATCTAAAGTATTTAGAATTAATGATTATAGATTAAATCAAATTCATGATTTTAATTTGATTAGAAGTCATGTTTTAATTTAGATTGATCTAATTGTCATTTACCTAATTTGATTAAGATTTGAGTTATGGTTGACCGACTCTATGCTAACCTAATTAGATTAGGGTTAATCTAAGAATTGGTCAACCTTACTCAAATGGATGATAAATGATTGACTTAAAATTGATCTTTGGGTCAAGTGTTGAACCCGAATCGAAAACTCTAGATGTGTCCTATATCCATATATTTAAACATCTTTATTGACATGTGTATGAATGATATCGCAATGAAAATAACATGAGTAGTTTGTTATGATATTTTATAATTATTATAAAATATATATTGATTGCTTATGAACTATGGTACATCCATGTGATGGATGTATGCATGAATGCTTCCATGTTAGCTGATTATGTAAATGCATCTGTAAGAATTGCAATAAGGACTGGATGCCCCTGATGCATTGTATTATCAGCTGAACCTTTTCTTTTCTATGTTTTCAATCGTAGATTGAGATTTTTACATGTTGATGTAAAATAATAGAAAAAAAATTATTTGAGAATAGATAGAAATTATTTCTCTCTATTTTTAAATTTAGATCAAGCATTCATGGTAGACTTCATAGAGATGAAGACTAGACTACCAAGCTTTTGGAGAGCTGAGGTGTATTGAGATTGATCATGAGATGGTTCAATCTATGATACATCTAGATTAGACCCACAGATCATCCTGTGGCTTGGATGATTTTTTCAAAAATCCATAACTATTTATCTTCCTCTATATGCTCTCACTTGCTGGTAGTTAGGAATTAGAATTTATATAGCATATGATGTATGTATATGTTTAAGATGTGCTTAAGACCCAAGTCCCTCATTCAAATTATATTAAGTCATAATGGTGAAATATTGAGAACACTATCCATACCTTCCTTCATGCTAATACTTTATTATGTCAAAAACTATAGTAGGCTTGTTGTGCTATCCAAAAGGCTTGCTATCAAGGACTGATTTGATACTGTCTTGGTGTATAATGAAGCTAATTATACTTAGCTCATATTAGGTCAATAGAGTATGTCAAAAGTTGTAGTGAGTTTATTGTGCTCTCCACAAGACTTGCTATAGTAATTAGTATGATGTTGACTTAGTGATACTTATGGTATATTCTGATAATGCTACCTTGTTATGCTATTCACAAGAGTAGTATTATTCAGGTATGACCATATAGGATTGAAGGATATAATTTAACTAAAATATTATAGTTTATTATGCTATACACAAGACTATAAGTATTTTAGAGGCAAAAGTTATGTTGAGAGTTGCATGAGATGCAATTAGTAAAGAGTTACTTACTCTTGAACTCATAGGAGCTTGTTTCGCTATCTACAAGGTTTTTTATGAGGAATTATGATCTCAACCCCACTAAAAAATTTTATGATAAGGTTTTTCAATTTCATACTTGAGAGCTATAAAATTTGTTAAAATAGTGGAAGACACAATTAGATAAAAATCTCATCTAACTTGTGCATGTCATCATGAGTAGTCTTTGAATGTTCTTATATACACATATGCATCTTTACTATCACTGCATAATAAATTTTTAAATAGATCGAACATCATAGAATGGTTGAGGAAAAGAAGGTGAAGAATGTCTTCACTAAGGTATCTAATTTAGTATTATAGCTATGATGAACATTAGAATTAAATTGCAAGAGTTGTCTTGTAAGTGTGAAGTAGGAGCAGGATGCAAAAGCTGCATCTGCTAATAATTTATATGAGATACAAATTAATTATCATTGAGTGTTTTAGCTTTAAAATATTAGGTATGTGATACCTTATATAGGTTCTACTTATGCAAAGTGTTGCTGGAACTATAAAGCTGAAGTAAGGTGACTACTTGCCTTTTGGCACTGATGGATAGTCCATTCATGCTGAGACTATAGAAATCTATGTAACCTTATAGTAAGGTTTAAGAACTAATAAATCATTGTTATGTGCCTGAATTTATCAAAAATATTATTTCAAATTTTTTGCTAATATAGTATAGTTTTGAAATTAATGTAAAGAGTAAAAGTTACTCTCATTTCGATAAATTTTAAGACTATGGTCTCATGTTTCTGTCACTTAATGATATTGTTCTTCATGATTGATGAAAATAAGAAATAAATATATAATGGTCATATATCTCAGGGAAAGTAAAGTTTTAGGTCCTGAATATATGGATGTTCGAAGATTAATAATATCTCGACCCAGAGATTGACACTTCATATGTGATATGATATGTTCTCTAAAATACTTCACAAATCTTATTTTTTTATTTTAAAAAATATCTTAAAAATTATTGTATATGTCAGATATCATCAAAATCTGTTATGAGCACTCCATATGAGATATGGAAAAGGTAAAAGGTAGGTTGCCTAACTTATGTGAAAAATGCTAATGTACATAAATTTTGTGCTAAAACAAGTTAATATATATATATTAGTTTATAGATAATCCTAAGAGTAGTATGTGATATTATTTCTACCACACTACATGACAAAAGTATTTTGACTGTAGATATGCCACCTTTTAGAATTTTTTTTTTTTTTTAAGAAGGGGATAGTGGGAGGATAATTAAACTTGAGAAAGTTTAAGACCTATGAACTATCCTATCATAACTTGTGAAATGTCCACAAATTAATCCTCAACCAGATGTGCTTATTGATGAGGTATAACCATGATACACACCTCCTCACCGAAGGTCAATTCAAGTGTGTAATGTACCACTCAAATATGGTTTGTCATTGAGA
Source organism: Elaeis guineensis (assembly GCF_000442705.2). Lineage (NCBI taxonomy): Eukaryota > Viridiplantae > Streptophyta > Magnoliopsida > Arecales > Arecaceae > Elaeis > Elaeis guineensis. Next base: position 42,406,822 of record NC_025998.2, read on the forward strand.
ATGACAATACACCATACATCATTGAGAATAGTATTTTCTTGACCTATTCAGAGATCATTATGAGTAGAGACTCTGACAGTTGGCTTGAAACCATAATATCCGAAATAGACTCCCTGTACATCGATTAAGTATGGATTATAGTTGAAGCACCTATGGATATGACCCAACAGGTTACTGACAAGGATGTCAATCTGGATTTTTGCTATTGCCACACACCATCTAGAGAGTTTGTCTCTAGTGGGTGGGCAAATGTATTTATGGATTCAAGCAGGCACTGAGAAGTAGGTATTTCTATTTTTAATGAGATAGTCAAAATATTTGACTTTATCAAATATAGATGAATCATGTGGGTGTAGAAGAAGGTTAATGAGAGTCCCACTAACTTCTTAATTTTGTATGTGGGTGATATATAGTATATTGGAAAGATAGTCCTGATATTGCACTTGGTCAATGATATGCTTATCACAAAAATTTTTATAAAATAGATTTGGGTTAAGCATCCAGTTTACTTGGCATCTATAATGATAGATGTAAGTGGATGTTAGGCTTGTTTCAATCTAGATACATGGATTTTATGTTGAAGAGGTTCAACATGAATGGATGTAAATGAGTTTACTTACCCATACATTCAATGTACCAAGCCTGATGTGAATTATGTTTTGTGCCTAATCATTGATTTCAGGCAGATCCTTGATAGGATCTTTTGAAAACTGTGAAAGGCATTCTCAAAGTACTCGAGAAGTACTAGAGGAGCAGTGAATTAGAAGAGTTTCAAGCAACAAACTATATTAGTTTTAGTTAAATATTGTTAGTAAAGATTGCTAAGGAAAGTTGCCTGATGAAGGTTTCATCATTGAGTTGGGTGTGGTCTCACTAGGAACCCACGCACATCCTAGGCACTTTCACTTCATTCAATATATGATCGTAAAATGAGTTAGTATTAAAAACATTATAATAGACCAGTTTACTGAGCTTTACATAGTAGTAGTGTAATCGCCATCCTGATTGCAAAAGCATCAGGTACAAGGGCGATTGATTTTAGTGCAAGTGGGAGATTGAAAGAATAGTGCCCTACAAGCCAATCGCATAGGGATGTGAAGGGACTTTTATTTATTTTCTTCCAACTTATTTGCATGACATTGGTTATTTTTATTTATGAGGTATTTTGTTTTATCATTTGCTGCATTATTTTTTTATGACTATGATAAACCCCATAGATTAGGACAATAATTCTAGGGCCATGATGAGATCATGCCAGTGAGATCTAAAATCTTGATAGTCCCAATCTAAAATATTTCTAATCGTTGGATCATCGAGTCGGAGATCGATAATACCGATAAGACTGGTACATCCTATGTATGCTCGATGGAGAGGATGGTTGATCTTACAACCACTTATATGGTGACACTAATACAAGGATGTAGGTGCTTATTAGAGAATAAGTTTATTGAACTGACCCATCAAAAGAACATATGATGGAGCCTTACAACATGTCAATATATGGTTCTTTAGTGAGAGTGGTGCATGTGGTCTTTTGACCTGAGATCACCATGGTACCTTATGTACATGGATCCTTACTTTGGTTTATTCTCTAGCACACCACTTTGAGACGTGTGTGGGATATTCTGGGTATGGTGAAGTATGCATTGAGGTTGTGAGTGATCATAAGGAATCGGTCACTCCTTGTAGGAGGAGAGAACATCCTATGTGATTTCATAAGATGATGACTGTGAGAGTCTCTGGCCAGAGTAGGGATGAACAATAGAAATAGTTTTTACTAGTTCATTCATTGAGTCACCATCATCAGATCGAGATATATAAGGATAAATATTTGGGTTTGACATATTTTCATATCCATGGCCTTTTCAGGATGCTATATGATTGAAGGATTAAATTGCATAATAACTCACCATGGAAAGATAATTTTGATATTTTTATTAAATTTTAAATCTTCTAGATAGTCATGGTATATTGCTAGATGTCAATCTTGACTTGTGGACTCATCAGAATTAAAAGAGTTTAATTTAAGAATCAATTAGAAAGAGTCCTAGTTGATTGAAACTCTTGAGCTGACCTAATCCCATCGGATCACGATTACGTTGATAGTCTTGATCTACTGCTGGCTAGATTTGAAATTCAATGGGTCACACATAATAAAAATTTAATTTTGACCTAATTTATTTAAATTTATTATAAATTTAATGTGTTAATTAAATTGCTAGCACATGAATTAACCCAAGTTCTCAATTGGGTTCAGTGCAAATGTGTTTGTGCTAACCCTTTGCTTGTTGCCTTGACCTAATGTGATTGAGTTTGAACCATCTAATTATTAGTTGGTTTATCTGAATTTTATGAAAGAGTTTCATGTGAATCCACCACCTCCATGCTATAATCCACACACCAATTTATTTGTGGCATCATATTTATTTTGGAAGTTAAGGAGAGGAGTCCTTCTCTTTTACTTATCTTAATTCTCTTATATCTTCCACACATCCCTTAATTTTGTGCACCATCAGATGGTGCCTTGGGACTTGTGGGCATGGAAGAGGAGGAGTCCTTCTCTAAGAAGGAACTCCAAGCCAAAATAAATATGGGATGCCCACTTTTTGTGCATTGAAATGGAAGAGTCCATTTCATACTGAACTCTTGATTCCTTTAATTATTTCTACACATTTTTTTAGTTCCTCGTGACATATGATGGTGCTTGGAATATGAGGCATAGAAGAGGAGGAAGAGTCCTTCTCTTGGAAGGAATTTGAATGCCAAATAAATTGGATAGCCTTTCATATTTGCATTGATATGGAAGAGTCCATAATATCATGGACTCTTGGTTTTTCACATCCTCCCTCTTGATTCCTTCTAAATAGAGGAAGAGTCCTTCTGCTAGTTACCTCTTTAGTTTTCATGCCATCCCTTTGAATTCCATGGAAAAAAATTAAATGGTGCATGTAGGAATTAAGGGATGCCAAGAGTTGGTGTCCCATGGTGTCGCCCATCCTTTTCTATTTAAAGGGGGTGCTACACCTGGTTTCTGTGTGCCATTTTAGATGGTGGTTGGGCATGAAATAAGAGGAAATTGATAGAAAAAATCTGGAAAAAGATAAGGGAAAAAGAGAGATGAAAAATGGAAAGGAAGGGATAAGAGAAAAAGAAAAGCATGAGATGCTTGTCCTAAAATCAATTTGTTTAAGTGTTGAACATCTGATTTAACTTTTGTGTGGTATGATCTTTTAGGAAAGGATTCCTAAAGAGATCTTAGTAGAGGTCGTGAAAGCGTACAAGCGGTGGTGCAACTAGTTCTTGTGAAGGACAGATGGCAGCAAGCTTGCAAAGAAGGCTGCAGCGTCATGTCGAGTTGGGAAGGGCCCTGATCAATCCTATGTGGATCACCATTGGAGGGCTTTTACTTTGGAGTCTCGTAGAGGTCTCAAAATTATTAGATCGTGATCTTCTCGTTGGTATATGACTTCTGATCTCTTTCTGTTATGTATATTTTTTGATCATTTGATTATAATCGTCAAGGGATTCCTAGGGCTTTTGTACTCTGATAGACTAGTTTAAATGTTAAATTTTATTTTTAATTGTTGAATGCATGTTAAAATTTTTGAAATTCATATTTTGTTGCATCATCGAAACCCAACATTGACTAGGCTAATTTCTAATTGGGTTAGAAATTTGATGAGATATCTGGGTTTCTAATTAGATTAGGTTCATTTCTATTAGTGGGTTCAATTCAAATTTGATTTGGATTAGAATCAGAATTGAAAATGAAGAGTCCTTGTCAACTAGGACTCTATCCTTATCTTTTGCGCCACACCTGAATCCATGCCAATTTCTCTATGCCTAATTAGATATTGGTTGTGATTTTTGGCATCATGATAGAGGATCCAATAAGGGTGGGTGGCTATAGCTGATGAGTTATAATATTATCTCTTGCCTAATTTGAATGCGATCTGAATTAGAGATAAGATGTAAACTAGGAAAGTAATTTTTCATATATGGACTATTGTTGGTGCCATATTATTTTTTCTTTTATTTTTTTTGAAAAATTCTTTAATGTGTGAGACTCTAAAATCCTTCTCCACATCTTAATAATTTTTTTGAAATTTTTTGAGATGCCAAAAGGAGGTTTTGGCATGGACTCTTGGCACCCTTCCTTGGAAAACCCTAATTCCTAGTCTATAAAAGGGGTCCTCTCTCTTGGATTTCCCATGATCTTTTTCTTAGTATTTTTTATTTCTAGAGCCTCTTTTCCTCTCTTCTATTTATCTTCTTGATTCTCTCTTGCTTTGGTGTATCCAAGATACTTGAAGAAGGAGGAACAAATCAGCTGTCGAAGTTGCTTGCAGGCTAGCACCTTCAAGTGTCTGATCTGTGCCTATCTTCACGTGGATCTTCTTGTAGAGGCCAGATGATTTTTTGTAGCTATGAGCGATTTGAAGAACACCTTCTCCAACCATTGGACCAGAGGAGATCAAGATCAAATTTGTTTGGTAACGATCTCTAACTTATTTTGATTCCTATAGTAGATCTAATAGTTAGATCTAGAATTTCAGCATCAATGAGATCGATGTAATTTTTATTTTTAGATCTAAAGTATATATTTTCATATCAAAGATCTTGATGTGGTAATCTAAGATAGGATCTTATACATGTGATTAAGATTAAATCATTTAATCTATTATTTCTGCTGCATATAAAATTGCATGTACTTTACTATCGCATATTTTCTTCACTAATTGCTAAAAAAGATTAATTCCTGATTTGATCAAGGCTTGGGCTTGATTAATTTTTGATTGGATTAGAATTTAATCAAGTTAGTTTAGTGCCTAATTTGATTAGGTTGACTCTTATCTATTTGGATCTAACTAAATGGGAGTTGGTTGGAACCAAATAACTAAGACCAAGAGTTCAATTAAATTGGACTTCTCCCCGTGCATCGACTCCCTTTCTCCACATCAATTTTCTCAATGCTAATTAAGAATTTGCATGAGATAAACTCCATGCATTCATGCTCATGTTGCCCTCCCTTGATAAGGATAGGAGTGGTTGAGTTTGAATTCAAAAAGGTTTTGAATTTGAATAAAAACTAATCTTATTCTTATCCTATCCTAACCCCTTGGATGCCCACCTTAAGAAGGGCTGGTTTTCGTGTGTGGGAAAAAAGATTTCACTGAGAAAACTAAAGAGTGCAGCATGAAACTAAGAGGTGGGGTGGATCTTCTGTGCATGTAATAGAGGATAGTTGCTTCTTCCTGGGCGTGAGGTTTCTTTAAGGCGTGGGTTTCTAAATCCTTAGTATAGGGATTTTGGAAAGTAAGAAAATAGAAGTTTCTATTTTATTTTCTTCCTCTAATCTTTCAAAAGTCTTCTTCTTCTCTAGAAGTGTCTGAGTAGTTCGAAGAAGGTGTATGAATCAGCCATCACATGGCCTCTACACGAGCTAGCACCCCCGGGAGGTTGATCAGTGCCAGGGCTTTGTGTGGATGTCTTGTAGAGGCCGGACATTTTGTGTGACTGCTTGGCATCAGGAAGAACCAATTACCATGGTTGATAGTTGTAGTTATTGACTATCCGCACTCAGGTATAGAGTTCTGAACTCAGTCATATTGTAAATATGATCTATCGCATGCACTGATATGATCTATGCCTGTTGTTTTCTGATTTCAGATTTTATATATGCAGCATATATCATGTCATAGATCCTAGCATAGGTATTTTTAGATCTGATCTTATGCTTGCATGATAGATGAAACTATTTAATCTAGTTTGCTTTCATTAAAATTTTAAAATACAAGCATGAAATACCTATGGATTTTCTTCAATGGTATCAGAGCCTATATTTGATATGACATGAATATATATGCATGTAGATTTGAAATCTAATTTAAATGAAGCATTAGATATTTTTAATCTAATTTAGATATGATCTAAAGTAGTGATCAAATTTAAAATGATTTAGATTAGATCTAAATTTCTACATGTTACATATAAAATATGTTAGATTAGATGTCCTAGTACCCTAGTACTCGGATTATGCATCACCAGACCGTCCGATCATAAGAGCAAATAGGGTTTAAAGATCCTCTCTTTCTATTTCATGGATTCTCTTATAGAGTATAGGGGTGCCACTGTGATGTCTCATGAAGAGGAACCACGAAATGAAGAAAACTTACTTTTTTGTAAAATCCTAGATCCGATATCCCTAGGATCTATTGTATATGATAGAAATTTAAATTATGTGAAAAGAAGTAACATCTAATTATTGAAAATAAAATCTGAAATCATAAATAAGTTTAGATTAGATCTAAAAATAATTTGCGATTGATGTTATTACTGTTTACACAAAAATATTTGTTCTAAAAATTTAGTAATTTGTTGTTGTATTGCTTGTTGAGTCGACTCAATTCTGTTTTGAGTCGACTCAGAACCCTGGTTAGTTGGCTCAGGTTCCTACTGAGCTGACTCAATTGTACAAGTAGAAGATAAATGTTACTGCTCATTACTAGTGAGTCGACTATGTCTCAAAACTTAGTCGACCCACTATGATGAGTCGGCTCAGTCCAAGGGTGAGCCGACTCAAATTTTAGAATTGAATATTTATGCATACAATTCAAATATAAAGGAGTTTACATATGAAATGGTTTCAAAACCTAACCTAATCCCATGTTAACCCTACACTTAATTAAGAATTAAGAGTTAAATATTTAGATCTAGAATTATTAATTTAAGATCTAATGACATTGCATAAAATATGGAGCTATAGGTTAGTTTGAATCAAATCCTCTTAACTAGGTTAGACCTAGGATCAGAATCAAACAAGATAATGGACTGATATGAATAGTTGATCAAATCTAATCAAATTTTGACTTAAATTAGGTCAAGAACAGTCTAGATCCAATACAATAGTTATAGTTGGTCAAGTTCCATATTTTTGATTTGATCAAATGGATCTGATTGTTAGCTCGACGGTCGAACCTAAGTCTATAGACTGATCAAATCGAAGAAGATAAATCGATTGGTGTCTAAGGCAAGTGGTTGAATGCGATTTTTAATTAGGACTATTCTCTTTCCTGACCAACTACGTTAGTATTTAACTAAGAAAAGAAATGAGGACCCTCCCGTCAAACTCCACTTACCTGGCCAATGTAGTCAATCTGATTTTGATTAGGTTGCTTAATGATTTGGATTGGCCCATGCTAGCTAGATAAATCAGTTTTGATAGATTTAGGTGTTTCTGGATTGGCTTGTCTTTAGTCTCCCTTGATGGCTTTGTGAAGTCAATGGGAGGATTATAATTCACTGATCAATCACTTCTCTTATTTCTATAAACATGTAAATAAATTTTCTAAATTATTAGATCCTTAAAATAAAATAGTTATGAAGATAACTATATCATAGCCTCCTATTTACATGAATGATAATTAGTCCAGTAGTCTGATAATCATTAGAGGCACCACACATCTGGTGCTTATTTCTTATTAGAATTATCATTCATTATATGATAACTCAGTTTTGTCTCTCTGATGGGTGGTCAGGTTGGCTGAGCCACACTCGGACCTAATCATTCTTTAGTTAGAATCACTGAGCATGGTCATGTTAATGGTTAGATTAAATCAAAATTTTTAGTGGAAGCACCACATGCCTGCTGAAGAGATGTCTGGGGCAAAATTAATTATTAAAAATTATTTAGAGAAATAATTGGTTAAGAACCTATCCATAGATATACATAGTTGGCCAAGCCACACTCGGATCCATTTGCAGTCTGTGTGGATTCTAGTATCTACTAAGGGATTAAAGTAATTTCTCAAATTGAAGGTAGAGGCTATCAATTCGTATAAAATAGTAGAAGAATCTTTAGACTAAAGTTTAAGTCTTTAGACTTAAATAATTCATATACTAATAGGTCTTATAATTTTTTTTTATGTAGTTATGGCTAGTACCTTATCGCTTCGATCATTGTTGGATAGTGATAAGTTGACAGGATTCAATTTCGATAGTTGATATAAAAAATTAAAGATTATCTTGGAGCACGAGCTAATCTTGTATGTTCTAATAGATCTGGCACTTGAGGAGCCCACTCCGAATGCTTGTGGTGTGGTTCGAGATACTTACCAGAAGTGGCTTAATGACCAAACTACGGTGCGTTGCATCATGCGGGTGGCAATGAACTATGAGTTCAGTCATAAATTTGAGGATGCTCAGCTAGAGGATATGCTGCAAGTGTTGAATGAGTCCTTCGGCACGCCTGATGACGTTGAGAGGCCCAAGACTAGTTGGGCTATCTTCAATGCTCGAATAAGGGAGGGGGCATATGTTGAGAATTATATCCTAAAATCAATCATGTGATGATTAAGTTTCTCTTTATATATAAATTATTTATTGATAAATAAAAGTTATTTTGATATTTTTCATCACAAAGTTGCATCTTTATTGTAGAACTTTTGTATTGTGATGAAGTCCTTAGAACTATGTTAGTGAACAATAAAGAAAAAATTTATCGTATAGTTCTTAAACATGTTTGTGACTGAATGATACGTCATTATAGAATAATAATATTTATCGAGTGGAGGTCGTTGTGTGCCATATGGGTTGGTTGTCCTCTTAATCAAGAAGTATGGTGATACTGATATGGCATACATGTGAGATGTAAGAGTATATCATCACTAAATATGTGACTCACTTGCTGAATGTTCTACTGTCAAGAGCTGCTCATAAAGCATATGGGCATAAGTGTCCCTTAGATCTGAGATCATCATAGTGACTTACAAGCAACTCACTGTGCTTTGGTGCTAAACTATTTGAATTTTTAATACAGTGACAAAAGGCTACTGGATACAGTCAAGTACTTGTGAAGTCTATGTGTAGATCAAGATAGGATTGACTCTGCTAGATTATAGGAGCTGATGCACCACTGTATTTTAATTTAGTAAAATCTTAGCCTGGGTAATCCATGAGATTGATTTGAAAGGTAGAAATATAATGTGGATGAAATACTCTATGCCGACAGTTGAACCTAGATCATCCTAGAGCATTCAAGATCGAAGAGATGAATTATGTGTGAGAATTTTCAGTGTAGGGGTAAAATGGTAATTTTAATTTTTTTTTTAAATTATAATTTTATAGTAAAAATTATTAATTAATCTAAGAAGATAAATCGATTGGTGTCTAAGGCAAGTGGTTGAATGGGGTTTTTAATTAGGACTATTCTCTTTCCTGACCAACTACGTTAGTATTTAACTAAGAAAAGAAATGAGGACCCTCCTGTCAGACTCCACTTACCTGGCCAATGTAGTCAATCTGATTTTGATTAGGTTGCTTAATGATTTGGATTGGCCCATGCTAGCTAGATAAATCAGTTTTGATAGATTTAGGTGTTTCTGGATTGGCTTGTCTTTAGTCTCCCTTGATGGCTTTGTGAAGTCAATGGGAGGATTATAATTCACTGATCAATCACTTCTCTTATTTCTATAAACATGTAAATAAATTTTCTAAATTATTAGATCCTTAAAATAAAATAGTTATGAAGATAACTATATCATAGCCTCCTATTTACATGAATGATAATCAGTCCAGTAGTCTGATAATCATTAGAGGCACCACACATCTGGTGCTTATTTCTTATTAGAATTATCATTCATTATATGATAACTCAGTTTTGTCTCTCTGATGGGTGGTCAGGTTGGCTGAGCCACACTCGGACCTAATCATTCTTTAGTTAGAATCACTGAGCATGGTCATGTTAATGGTTAGATCTAATCAAAATTTTTAGTGGAAGCACCACATGCCTGCTGAAGAGATGTCTGGGGCAAAATTAATTATTAAAAATTATTTAGAGAAATAATTGGTTAAGAACCTATCCATAGATATACATAGTTGGCCAAGCCACACTCGGATCCATTTGCAGTCTGTGTGGATTCTAGTATCTACTAAGGGATTAAAGTAATTTCTCAAATTGAAGGTAGAGGCTATCAATTCGTATAAAATAGTAGAAGAATCTTTAGACTAAAGTTTAAGTCTTTAGACTTAAATAATTCATATACTAATAGGTCTTATAATTTTTTTTTATGTAGTTATGGCTAGTACCTTATCGCTTCGATCATTGTTGGATAGTGATAAGTTGACAGGATTCAATTTCGATAGTTGATATAAAAAATTAAAGATTATCTTGGAGCACGAGCTAATCTTGTATGTTCTAATAGATCTGGCACTTGAGGAGCCCACTCCGAATGCTTGTGGTGCGGTTCGAGATACTTACCAGAAGTGGCTTAATGACCAAACTACGGTGCGTTGCATCATGCGGGTGGCAATGAACTATGAGTTCAGTCATAAATTTGAGGATGCTCAGCTAGAGGATATGCTGCAAGTGTTGAATGAGTCCTTCGGCACGCCTGATGACGTTGAGAGGCCCAAGACTAGTTGGGCTATCTTCAATGCTCGAATAAGGGAGGGGGCATATGTTGAGAATTATATCCTAAAATCAATCATGTGATGATTAAGTTTCTCTTTATATATAAATTATTTATTGATAAATAAAAGTTATTTTGATATTTTTCATCACAAAGTTGCATCTTTATTGTAGAACTTTTGTATTGTGATGAAGTCCTTAGAACTATGTTAGTGAACAATAAAGAAAAAATTTATCGTATAGTTCTTAAACATGTTTGTGACTGAATGATACGTCATTATAAAATTGTTGGGTATAAAATACCCACAGCCGGAACCCACGACGGAACCACCATCAGCAAGTGCAGCTCCGCTCGGACTCCTACGGGAGCCAGGACTCCGCCGCCAGCATCAGAACAGCTCCGCCCGGACTCCCACGGGAGCCGGGCTCCGCCCTTAGTATCAACTGCTGGTAAGCTCAATCCGGACTCCTATCAGAGCCGGACTTCACCCTTGGCTTGGTTTGCAGCGCAGCTCCGCCCGGACTCCTACGGGAGCCGGGCTCCACCGACGGCATCAGCACAGCTCCGCCCGTACTCCTACGGGAGCCGGGCTCCACCGCCATCAGCAAGTGCAGCTCCACCCGGGCTCCTACGGGAGCTGGACTCCGCCTCCAGCATCAGAACAGCTCCGCCCGGACTCCCACGGGAGCCGGGCTCCGCCCTTAGTATCAACTGCTGGTAAGCTCAATCCGGACTCCTATCAGAGCCGGACTTCACCCTTGGCTTTGTTTGCAGCGCAGCTCCGCCCGGACTCCTATGGGAGTAGGGCTCCACCGACGACATCAGCACAGCTCCGCCCGGACTCCTATAGGAGCCAGGCTCCACCGACGACATCAGCACAGCTCCGCCCGGACTCCTACGGGAGCCGGACTCCACCACCATCAGCAAGTGCAGCTCCGCCCGGACTCCTACGGGAGCCGGGCTCCACCGCCATCAGCAAGTGCAGCTCCGCCCGGACTCCTACGGGAGCCGGGCTCCACCGCCATCAGCAAGTACAGCTCCGCCCGGACTCCTACGGGAGCCGGACTTCGCCACCAACATCAGAACAGCTCCGCCCGGACTCCTACGGGAGCCGGGCTCCGCTCACGATGGCTCCGACCGTTACCGAGCTTCAATCGACAGATCCACACCCTCTGACAGGCCTTCAAAATGGCCGCGACCCTGCTCCACCTTTTATGACGGACTCCACGCAGTATCATCAATCCCTGACAAGCCGCAGCAGCCATAGCCGCCCTGCTCCACTTCCTGTGGCGGACTCCGCACAGCTCCACTATCCCCCTGGCAGGCCACAGTGACGGCCACGAACCTGCTCCACCTCCTGCGACGGATACCATGCGATTCTCCTGACGACGGACGCTGCTCCACCCCTCATAACAGATTCCACGTGGCAAGTCGAGATGATGCCCGCGTGTCTGCTCCATTATCTTTCGCAATCAATTCCCCTGACCGTGGGCGGCCCACTACCAGGCGGTTACACACGTCGCCATCAGTCCGTTGCCTCCCCCGCCTATAAAAGGGGGGACTCAGATACGTTATCTTTTTAAGCTCTTTTGCCTTATCTCAAAACTCTGCTAAATTCTCCGTTCGAGCACTCCATTCTTGTTGAGGCAGAGAACTGACTTGAGCGTCGGAGGGTCTTGCCGGAGCAACCCCACCTCCGGTTTAGACTTCCCTTGCAGGTCCCGGCGGCGACCGCGGCTTCCTCAACTCCAGCTTCTCCGGCGCAGGCGGATTTTTGCACCAACAGGATTGGCGCTAGAAGAAGGGCCTGTGTCTTCGCAGCACCCTTGTTCTTGAAGGAGCGCTCAACGGAGCCGCCTCCGGCCATCTCTCCGTCATCTACTCCCAATCCTCCCCCACGAGATCGACACCCGATGCCTCCGTGCAGGGCATCCACCCGGCGGTCCACGGCCTCCGCGGCCAGATCTCAGGCTCCGGCCTCCCCTCCCGTTTCTCAGCCAGCTCCTCCTCCCCCTCCGACGATGGCGGTCGGCGCGGAGCAGTTTGACTTGCTGGCGCAGTAGGTCAAAGGCCTCGTCGAGGCCGTACAGGCAATGCAGCAGCAGCCGCCGCAGGCGTCGGCGCATCTGGAAGAGGCATCTCCGGAATGCCAGAACCCGGTGGTGGGGCGGGCCACCTGGGCCAGCCGCCCCGTCCTTCCCGGGAAGGCGAATCCAAGGGTGGAGAGCCCTCAATCGGACCACGACTCCACCCCTGGGAGATCCCTGCCCCCGTTCTGCCAAAGGACCCTTGAGACTCGAAGTCGAGAGGATTTCCTGGACCGGAGGCTCCAGGAGATGAACCGGCGGATCGAAGAACTCCGCCATGCGCCTCCCGCTTACGGTGAGGATATCTGCACTGACCCTCCCTTCTCCCAAATGATTATGCAGGAACCGATCCCGCCGAATTTCAAGCTCCCCCAGTTTGAAAGCTACGACGGGACGTCGGACCCGGTGGACCACCTGGAGGCCTTCCGAATGATGATGCTGCTTCATGGTGCCCCCGACGCCATCTTGTGCCGGGCTTTCCCGTCTACTTTGAAGGGAGCAGCAAGAAACTGGTACTCGGCACTGAAGTCGGGTACCATCTTCTCCTTCGACCAAATGAGCCACCAATTCGTGGCCCATTTTGTCAGCAGCCGACGTCCCCGGAAAGGTTCGGAGTCCCTCATCAACATCAAGCAGAGGGAAGGGAGTCCATACGGGCCTACATCAACCGCTTCAACATCGCGGCGTTGGAGGTCCGGAACTTGGACCAGTCGTTGCCATGGCCGCCCTGAAAGGTGGCCTTCAGAAGAATGATCTCTTGTACTCCCTGGAGAAGAAGTACCCCAGGGATTTTGCTGATCTGCTGGCTCGGGCTGAAGGATACGCCCGAGCGGAAGAGGCCTTCAAAATGAAGGATGAAGAGACTGCAAGGGAGCGCCAGGGGGAGATTCTGGCAAGCCCGCAGTTGAGAAGAGGCCAAGGGAAGTCCGGCCTCGCTCCCGATCCCCTCCTGGGCACAAGCGCGCCCATACTCCACCCCGGGCAGCAGGCAGGAAAGCCCGGACAACAGGTTTCGGGGGGTTCCCCGCCAGGGAAGTTCCGCAGCTACGCCCCCCTCAACGCTTCGAAGGCCCAGGTACTGATGGAGGTCAGGGAGCTGATCCCTAGGCCGGAGAGGATGCGACGCACCCCGGGAAGCACAACCCCAACAAGTTCTGCCTCTACCACCGCGACCACAGCCACGACACCGAAGAGTGCATCCAGCTCCAGGACGAGATCGAGGAGCTCATCCGGCGAGGTCGGCTCGACAGATTCATCCCCACAGGCCTGAGGGTAGAGGAGACCGGCCAAGAGCCCTCCCACCGCCCGAACCGCAGAAGAGGGAGGAGCAGCCCGGGGACGGCCTCCTATCGGGACCATCGACTCCATCGCCGGAGGGCCTCAAGGAGGAGGGGAGAACTGTAAATGTATTGCTTACTGTTTCGTTTTGAATCTACTTTTCTTTCTAGCTAACGCACTCCTCCTGCTTAACGCGGATGTATTATGACTGGATATGACCTCTCCAAAAACAACAGCCATGTCAGGAACAGGAGGAGAACCTCGTCCTGACATGAGCAAAGTCAAAGGCCCGGTTCTTTTAGACCGGATGGAGGGAGAGGCCTTACAACGCCCTAATGTGCCCCCACAGCCCTGTTAGGGACAGGAGGAAAACCTCGCCCTAACTTGAGCAAAGTCAAAGGCCGGTTCTTTTAGACCGGATGGGGGGAGAGGCCTTACAACGCCCTAATGTGCCCCACAGCCTGTTAGGGACAGGAGGAAAACCTCGCCCTAACTTGAGCAAAGTCGAAGGCCCGGTTCTTTTAGACCGGATGGGGGGAGAGGCCTTGCAACGCCCTAATGTGCCCCCATAGCCATGTCAGAACAGGAGGAGAACCTCGTCCTGACATGAGCAAAGTTGAAGGCCCGATTCTTTTAGACCGGAGGGGGGAGAGGCCTTACAGCGCCCTAACGCGCCCCCACAAGCCAGGCTGATAACGAGAACCTCGCGACCGGCTCAAGCAAAATGGAAGACCCGGACTCCTACGGGAGCCGGGTTCCGCCGCCAAGGTAGCTTCACCCGGACTCCTACGGGAGCCGGGTTCGCCGCCAAGGTAAACTCACGGACTCCTACGGGAGCCGGGTTCCCCGCCAGGTAAAGCTTCACCCGACTCCTACGGGAGCCGGGTTCCGCCGCCAGGTAAAGCTTCACCCGACTCCTACGGGAGCCGGGTTCCGCCGCCAAGGTAAAGCTTCACCCAGACTCCTACGGGAGCCGGGTTCCGCCGCCAGGTAAAGCTTCACCCGGACTCCTACGGGAGCCGGGTTCCGCCGCCAGGTAAAGCTTCACCCGGACTCCTACGGGAGCCGGGTTCCGCCGCCAGGTAAAGCTTCACCCGGACTCCTACGGGAGCCGGGTTCCGCCGCCAGGTAAAGCTTCACCCGGACTCCTACGGGAGCCGGGTTCCGCCGCCAAGGTAAACTTCACCCGGACTCCTACGGGAGCCGGGTTCCGCCGCCAGGTAAACTTCACCCGGACTCCTACGGGAGCCGGGTTCCACCCCAGAAAGACTTCGCCCGGCTCCTAAGAAAGCCGAGCTCCATCCGCCACTTCGCCAGCAAGGGTTAAAAACGGTGGCGAGGCTCGGCCACATGACGAGATCGGATGGAAGGGAAGAGCCCTTTCCCACGGCGACCTCTAAGCCAAACAGGCCAAACAACGAGAAAGGGTCAACGAACGACAATATTATTGCTACGCGCGGATAAGGTAACACAAAATGCCTTTTTCTCATTTCCGATATATGTGCTACAGGGCCAGGACAGCCAGAAAAAGAGGGACAAAACGACAAGAAAAGAAAAGGGGGGCAGCTACAAAAAGGGGGTGACTACTAAAGAACTCTAAGGAGGTCCTGCTCCCTCTAACATAGGGTGATCACCTCCATCCCCCGACCAGGACTGCCTCAGGGTCTCCACCATTTCCTCTAGTTCTTCCTTCTTTTGCAGCATATCCTGGAGCGCCTGACGAAGTTGCCGGCTCTCAGCCTCCGCTTTCTGATGCCACTTCCGCAAAACTTCGGACTCCACCTCTGCGTCCGCGACGGCCTTCCGCTCAAGTCCCAGTTGAATTTTTACTTGTTGAAGCTCAGCTGTCTTCTCCCCAAGGGAGACAGAAATCCCTTCGACAGAGCCTCTCAGGGCTTGGAGCTCTTCGTTATCTTGGGCGTTAGCAAGCTGCGCCCTAGTAACCAACTGCCTCTGGAGACGGACTACCTCGTCCGTCGCTCGACGAAATCTCCCCTTGTGCTCCTCTACCTGTCGGCGCCAGCTGGCCCGCTGCACATCGTGGCTCATCTCGGCATCTTGAAGCTGCTTCTGGAGGTCGGAAACTTTTGCGACCATATCTGCTCATCCCGCGCTGTGAGCCGGGGTGAGTTCCCTTCCAGCTGGCCGATCCTCCTCTTGGCAACCGACAGCTCCACTTTAAGGGCGCTGATCCTGGCTTCTTGAGCCCAAGTTCGGTCGCTAGCGCTCTTCGTGCATTCTTCGAGCTCCTTCGCAAAGTTCGCCTTCCTCCGGCTGTAGTCCATGATTGCCTTCACTTGGAGACTTCTGAAGTGGGCGGCCTCGGAATAGCATTTTTTCGCCTGGCGGAGCTCGCCCTCCAACTTTTTCAACTTCTTCGTCAGGTGGAGGACCTCCTTTTTTAGCCGTTGGATAGTTGACTTCAGCGGGACCCCCAGGGGCAAGGGAAGTGCTTCGGCAGGACGCTGCCAGCGGAAGATGCAAACGTCAGAGACCAACTCTTTACAAGAAGAAAGGCAGTAAAGAAGAAGCAGGGGGAAGGAAAGGTCATCCACAATGAGAAGTTCGACTTTATTGATTAATTTTGAAGACAAGCGGAAGGAAATATGGCGACAAAGGAAAGATACAAGATCGGAGGTCTCAGACCTCGGGGGCAGGGGGTGGAGAGCTCGGCGCGGGGGGCGCGGCTGCGACGGCGGCGGACGGAGGGGCGGCCTCGTCGTCAGACTCCTCCAAAAAGCCGAGATCAAGGTCGGGATATCTGCTGGCCATCTTCTCTCGGCAGAGCTCGAACCCCTTGGTGAACGCCTCCAGGCCGAACTGGATGTTCAGCTCCCTCATCTCCGCGGAGGTCTTGAACTCCTCCACTGCAAGGGTCCTGGCCTCCGAGACCAGAACCGGAGTTTGCTCGGCCAGATGGGCGACCTCGGCCTCCGCCTTCCTTGCCGACTCCTCCAAACTTCGCCTCTCCTTCTCCCGGACTCGCCTTTCCTCTTCCCGGTCTTGTCTCTCTCTCTCCAGAGCCTCCCATAGGGCGGCCACCTCGGCTGTCTTCGCTTGAAGACGAGCAACCTCGTCTTGGCAGCGCTCCTCCGCCCGAAGAAGATCCCTTCTCATGCGGCCTGACGCCTCAACATAGGCGAAGAGCTGGTGCCCGATCTGAAAAGACAGATAGAAAATTACAACAAAGACCGAGCAACTGAGCAAGTAAAAATCCGCTTACCTCAAGAAAGGACCCCAAGGTGTCCCAGGCCCGCTGCTCGGGATCGGCGCGGTAGATCCTCTCCACGACATCGGACAGGATGCAACCATCGAGCAGCCGACGGATTAGGGCCTTGTCGTTGAAGGGGTTCTCCGATCCCCCCTCGGAGCAGATGGACTCGTCTGCAGCTGCTCGGTGGCTGCTCGACCTGCGGGCCACCAATTTTCTCCTCCTCCCCACGGCAGGCGCCTCCGCGGGGCGGACCTCCGGAATAGGGACCCCAGTCGGTGGGCTCCCTGGGGGAGCCCGGGGGGCCGCTGGCTCGGCATCCGAAGGAATGTCGATCGCCGGGGTCGCCTGGACGGGCGCGGCCAAGCTCGTCTCCTCCACCCTGGCCCTCTTCGCCGAGCCGAAAGTCGTCGCACCCTTCCTTTTCTGGGCTCTCATGGCCTTGGCGAGCATCCGTGTGGCTTCGGCGTCCATTGCTAAAAAAAAAAAAAAAAAAAAAAAAAAAAAAAAAAAAAAGAGAAAAGAAGAGAAGAGGAAGAAAGAAAAAAGAGAAAGAGAAAAGAGGAAAAAGGAGAGAGAAAGGAAGAGAGGGAAGAAGAAGACAAGAAAAGGAAAGATGTATACTTGCTGGATCTTGAGGGCTCAGGCCGATGTTGAAGAGAAGCGGCTCCCTCAGTAGGTTTGGAAGGGAAGGAGCGGGGTAACTCAGGAGCTTCTGGGCGGCCTGAAGGTCGTCCTCTCCCAGGCCAGGGGCCCGGCGGACGGAATCCCTCAGAGACCCCCAAGGGGGCAAGCCCAATTCCAGGGTCGGGCAGTAAATGAAGAGAAATTTCCCCTTCCAGTTGTGAATCGAAGAAGGGGCGCCCTTCAGCAACCCCTTCTTACCGAACTGGGGAGAGAAGTACCACCAATCCTTCGCTGAAGGATGGCATTTGAAAGTGTAGAAATGTCTGAACAGGGAGAGGGAAGGCTGGACCTCGGCTATGTGACAGAGGGAGAGAAACCCTATCAAAAACCTAAAAGAATTCGGGGTGACAGAAGCGAGAGAAATGTCTAAGAAACGAAAGAAGGCGGCAACAAAAGCTAGGAGCGAAAGTCGGAGTCCGGCACGGAATGCCTCCTGGTACAAACAGAAGCGACCGAGAGGGGGAGCGCTGGCCCGGTCGGAGGGGCCAGGAAGCTCCAGATCATACTCTGAAGGGACCCCGTACCGAGCCCTTATCAGGAGAAGTTCGTCCGGAGTCGACGAACAAGGAATAGCGCCCGGTGCGAAGACCGGGCGAGCCCCTGCCCCAAACGTGGGTTCGTCCGCAGAGACAGGGGCCTGGGGGTTTGAAGCAAAAGAACTCCCAGGGCTTACGGGGGAAGAAGAATCGGAAGACATTTTTCTTTGGGGGAGAACCTAATGGGCCCTAGAAATGCAAGCCGAGAAAGGAGGGGGACGCCGGAAGTCAACTCAGGAGAGGACACGAAAGAAGAGGAAGGAGGAGAGGACCCTAAGAGGTAAGAAGGAGAAGGTGGGCACTAACCTATCCTGCTTTGGG
>NC_025998.2:42425450-42531564 GCF_000442705.2 Elaeis guineensis
TGCAAGTGTTGAATGAGTCCTTCGGCACGCCTGATGACGTTGAGAGGCCCAAGACTAGTTGGGCTATCTTCAATGCTCGAATAAGGAGGGGCATATGTTGAGAATTATATCCTAAAATCAATCATGTGATGATTAAGTTTCTCTTTATATATAAATTATTTATTGATAAATAAAAGTTATTTTGATATTTTTCATCACAAAGTTGCATCTTTATTGTAGAACTTTTGTATTGTGATGAAGTCCTTAGAACTATGTTAGTGAACAATAAAGAAAAAATTTATCGTATAGTCTTAAACATGTTTGTGACTGAATGATACGTCATTATAAAATTGTTGGGTATAAAATACCCACAGCCGGAACCCACGACGGAACCACCATCAGCAAGTGCAGCTCCGCTCGGACTCCTACGGGAGCCAGGACTCCGCCGCCAGCATCAGAACAGCTCCGCCCGGACTCCCACGGGAGCCGGGCTCCGCCCTTAGTATCAACTGCTGGTAAGCTCAATCCGGACTCCTATCAGAGCCGGACTTCACCCTTGGCTTGGTTTGCAGCGCAGCTCCGCCCGGACTCCTACGGGAGCCGGGCTCCACCGACGGCATCAGCACAGCTCCGCCCGTACTCCTACGGGAGCCGGGCTCCACCGCCATCAGCAAGTGCAGCTCCACCCGGGCTCCTACGGGAGCTGGACTCCGCCTCCAGCATCAGAACAGCTCCGCCCGGACTCCCACGGGAGCCGGGCTCCGCCCTTAGTATAACTGCTGGTAAGCTCAATCCGGACTCCTATCAGAGCCGGACTTCACCCTTGGCTTTGTTTGCAGCGCAGCTCCGCCCGGACTCCTATGGGAGTAGGGCTCCACCGACGACATCAGCACAGCTCCGCCCGGACTCCTATAGGAGCCAGGCTCCACCGACGACATCAGCACAGCTCCGCCCGGACTCCTACGGGAGCCGGACTCCACCACCATCAGCAAGTGCAGCTCCGCCCGGACTCCTACGGGAGCCGGGCTCCACCGCCATCAGCAAGTGCAGCTCCGCCCGGACTCCTACGGGAGCCGGGCTCCACCGCCATCAGCAAGTACAGCTCCGCCCGGACTCCTACGGGAGCCGGACTTCGCCACCAACATCAGAACAGCTCCGCCCGACTCCTACGGGAGCCGGGCTCCGCTCACGATGGCTCCGACCGTTACCGAGCTTCAATCGACAGATCCACACCCTCTGACAGGCCTTCAAAATGGCCGCGACCTGCTCCACCTTTTATGACGGACTCCACGCAGTATCATCAATCCCTGACAAGCCGCAGCAGCCATAGCCGCCCTGCTCCACTTCCTGTGGCGGACTCCGCACAGCTCCACTATCCCCCTGGCAGGCCACAGTGACGGCCACGAACCTGCTCCACCTCCTGCGACGGATACCATGCGATTCTCCTGACGACGGACGCTGCTCCACCCCTCATAACAGATTCCACGTGGCAAGTCGAGATGATGCCCGCGTGTCTGCTCCATTATCTTTCGCAATCAATTCCCCTGACCGTGGGCGGCCCACTACCAGGCGGTTACACACGTCGCCATCAGTCCGTTGCCTCCCCCGCCTATAAAAGGGGGACTCAGATACGTTATCTTTTTAAGCTCTTTTGCCTTATCTCAAAACTCTGCTAAATTCTCCGTTCGAGCACTCCATTCTTGTTGAGGCAGAGAACTGACTTGAGCGTCGGAGGGTCTTGCCGGAGCAACCCCACCTCCGGTTTAGACTTCCCTTGCAGGTCCCGGCGGCGACCGCGGCTTCCTCAACTCCAGCTTCTCCGGCGCAGGCGGATTTTTGCACCAACAGGATTGGCGCTAGAAGAAGGGCCTGTGTCTTCGCAGCACCCTTGTTCTTGAAGGAGCGCTCAACGGAGCCGCCTCCGGCCATCTCTCCGTCATCTACTCCCAATCCTCCCCCACGAGATCGACACCCGATGCCTCCGTGCAGGGCATCCACCCGGCGGTCCACGGCCTCCGCGGCCAGATCTCAGGCTCCGGCCTCCCCTCCCGTTTCTCAGCCAGCTCCTCCTCCCCCTCCGACGATGGCGGTCGGCGCGGAGCAGTTTGACTTGCTGGCGCAGTAGGTCAAAGGCCTCGTCGAGGCCGTACAGGCAATGCAGCAGCAGCCGCCGCAGGCGTCGGCGCATCTGGAAGAGGCATCTCCGGAATGCCAGAACCCGGTGGTGGGGCGGGCCACCTGGGCCAGCCGCCCCGTCCTTCCCGGGAAGGCGAATCCAAGGGTGGAGAGCCCTCAATCGGACCACGACTCCACCCCTGGGAGATCCCTGCCCCCGTTCTGCCAAAGGACCCTTGAGACTCGAAGTCGAGAGGATTTCCTGGACCGGAGGCTCCAGGAGATGAACCGGCGGATCGAAGAACTCCGCCATGCGCCTCCCGCTTACGGTGAGGATATCTGCACTGACCCTCCCTTCTCCCAAATGATTATGCAGGAACCGATCCCGCCGAATTTCAAGCTCCCCCAGTTTGAAAGCTACGACGGGACGTCGGACCCGGTGGACCACCTGGAGGCCTTCCGAATGATGATGCTGCTTCATGGTGCCCCGACGCCATCTTGTGCCGGGCTTTCCCGTCTACTTTGAAGGGAGCAGCAAGAAACTGGTACTCGGCACTGAAGTCGGGTACCATCTTCTCCTTCGACCAAATGAGCCACCAATTCGTGGCCCATTTTGTCAGCAGCCGACGTCCCCGGAAAGGTTCGGAGTCCCTCATCAACATCAAGCAGAGGGAAGGGGAGTCCATACGGGCCTACATCAACCGCTTCAACATCGCGGCGTTGGAGGTCCGGAACTTGGACCAGTCGGTTGCCATGGCCGCCCTGAAAGGTGGCCTTCAGAAGAATGATCTCTTGTACTCCCTGGAGAAGAAGTACCCCAGGGATTTTGCTGATCTGCTGGCTCGGGCTGAAGGATACGCCCGAGCGGAAGAGGCCTTCAAAATGAAGGATGAAGAGACTGCGAGGGAGCGTCAGGCGGGAGATTCTGGCAAGCCCGCAGTTGAGAAGAGGCCAAGGGAAGTCCGGCCTCGCTCCCGATCCCCTCCTGGGCACAAGCGTGCCCATACTCCACCCCGGGCATGCAGGCAGAGAAGCCCGGACAACAGGTTTCGGTGGGGTTCCCCGCCAGGGAAGTTCCGCAGCTACGCCCCCCTCAACGCTTCGAAGGCCCAGGTACTGATGGAGGTCAGGGAGCTGATCCCTAGGCCGGAGAGGATGCGTACGCACCCCGGGAAGCACAACCCCAACAAGTTCTGCCTCTACCACCGCGACCACAGCCACGACACCGAAGAGTGCATCCAGCTCCAGGACGAGATCGAGGAGCTCATCCGGCGAGGTCGGCTCGACAGATTCATCCGCCGCAGGCCTGAGGGTAGAGGAGACCGGCCAAGAGCCCTCCCACCGCCCGAACCGCAGAAGAGGGAGGAGCAGCCCGGGGATCGGCCTCCTATCGGGACCATCGACTCCATCGCCGGAGGGCCTCTGGGAGGAGCGGGAGAACTGTAAATGTATTGCTTACTATTTCATTTTGAATCTACTTTTCTTTCTAGCTAACGCACTCCTCCTGCTTAACGCGGATGTATTATGACTGGATATGACCTCTCCAAAAACAACGGCCATGTCAGGAACAGGAGGAGAACCTCGTCCTGACATGAGCAAAGTCAAAGGCCCGGTTCTTTTAGACCGGATGGGGGGAGAGGCCTTACAACGCCCTAATGTGCCCCCACAGCCCTGTTAGGGACAGGAGGAAAACCTCGCCCTAACTTGAGCAAAGTCAAAGGTCCGGTTCTTTTAGACCGGATGGGGGGAGAGGCCTTACAACGCCCTAATGTGTCCCCACAGCCGTGTTAGGGACAGGAGGAAAACCTCGCCCTAACTTGAGCAAAGTCAAAGGTCCGGTTCTTTTAGACGGATGGGGGGAGAGGCCTTGCAACGCCCTAATGTGCCCCCACAGCCATGTCAGGAACAGGAGGAGAACCTCGTCCTGACATGAGCAAAGTTGAAGGCCCGGTTCTTTCAGACCGGAGGGGGGAGAGGCCTTACAGCGCCCTAACGCGCCCCCACAAGCCAGGCTGATAACGAGAACCTCGCGCCGGCTCAAGCAAAATGGAAGACCCGGACTCCTACGGGAGCCGGGTTCCGCCGCCAAGGTAAAGCTTCACCCGGACTCCTACGGGAGCCGGGTTTCGCCGCCAAGGTAAACTCCAGCGGACTCCTACGGGAGCCGGGTTCCACCGCCAAGGTAAAGCTTCACCCAGACTCCTACGGGAGCCGGGTTCCGCCGCCAAGGTAAAGCTTCACCCGGACTCCTACGGGAGCCGGGTTCCGCCGCCAAGGTAAAACTTCACCCAGACTCCTACGGGAGCCGGGCTCCGCCGCCAAGGTAAACTCCAGCGGGACTCCTACGGGAGCCGGGTTCCGCCACCAAGGTAAAGCTTCACCCGGACTCCTACGGGAGCCGGGTTCCACCGCCAAGGTAAAGCTTCACCCGGACTCCTACGGGAGCCGGGTTCCGCCGCTAAGGTAAACTTCACTCGGACTCCTACGGGAGCCGGCTCCGCCGCCAAGGTAACTTCAGCGGACTCCTACGGGAGCCGGGTTCCGCCGCCAGGAAAGCTTCGCCCGGGCTCCTACGGGAGCCGGGCTCCGCCGCCAAGAAAGCCGGGCTCCATCCGCTACTTCACCAGCAAGGGTTAAAAATGGTGGCGAGGCTCGGCCACGTGACGAGATCGGATGGAAAGGAAGAGCCCTTTCCCATGACGACCTCTAAGCCAAACAGGCCAAACAACGAGAAAGGGTCAACGAACGACAATATTGGTGCTACGCGCGGACAAGGTAACGCAAAATGCTTTTTCTCATTTCCGATATATGTACTACAGGACCAGGACGGCCAGAGAAAGAGGGACAAAATGATAAAAAAAAAAAAAAAAAAGGGGAGGCAGCTACAAAAAGGGAGTGTCTACAAAAGAACTCTAAGGAGGTCCTGCTCCCTCTAACCTAGGGTGATCACCACCATCCCCCAACCAGGACTGCCTCAAGCTATCCACGGTTTCCTCTAGTTCTTCCTTTTTTTGCAGCATATCCTGGAACGCCTGACGAAGTCGCCGGCTCTCAGCCTCCGCTTCCCGATGCCACTTCCGCAAAACTTCGGACTCCGCCTCTGCGTCCGCGACGGCCTTCCGCTCAAGCCCCAGCTGGATTTTTACTTGTTGAAGCTCAGCTGTCTTCTCCCCAAGGGAGACAGAAATCCCTTCGACAGTGCCTCTCAGGGCTTGGAGCTCTTCGTTATCTTGGGCGTTAGCAAGCTGCGCCCTAGTAACCAACTGCCTCTGGAGACGAACCACCTCGTCCGCCGATCGACGGAATCTCCCCTTGTACTCCTCTACCTGTCGGCGCCAGCTGGCCCGCTGCACATCATGGCTCATCTCGGCATCTTGAAGCTGCTTCTGGAGGTCGGAAACTTTTTGTGACCATATCTGCTCATCCCGCGCTGTGAGCCGGGGTGAGTTTCCTTCCAGCTGGTCGATCCTCCTCTTGGCAGCCGACAGCTCCACTTTAAGGGCGCTGATCCTGGCTTCTTGAGCCCAAGTTCGGTCGCTAGCGCTCTTCGTGCATTCTTCGAGCTCCTTCGCAAAGTTTGCCTTTCTCCGGCTGTAGTCCATGATTGCCTTCACTTGGAGACTCCTGAAGTGGGCGGCCTCAGCGGCGGCCTTGGAATAGCATTTTTTCGCCTGGCAGAGCTCGCCCTCCGACTTTTTCAACTTCTTCGTCAGGTGGAGGACCTCCCTTTTTAGCCATTGGATAGTTGACTTCAGCGGGACCCCAGGGGCAAGGGAAGTGCTTTGGCAGGATACTACCATCGGAAGAAGCAAACGTCAGAGACCAACTCATTACAAGAAGAAAGGCAGGAAAGAAGGAGCAGGGGGAAGGAAAGACCATCCACAATAAGAAATTCAACTTTATTGATTAATTTTGAAGACAAGCGGAAAGGAAATATGGCAACAAAAGAAAGATACAAGATCGGAGGTCTCAGACCTCGGAGGCTGGGGGTGGAGAGCCCGGCGCGGGGGGTGCAACTGCGGCAGCGGCGGACGAAGGGGCGGCCTCATCGTCAGACTCCTCCAGAAAGTCGAGATCAAGGTCGGGATATCTGCTGGCCACCCTCTCTCGGCAGAGCTCGAACCCCTTAGTGAACGCCTCCAGGCCAAACTGGACGTTCAGCTCCCTCATCTCCGTGGAGGTCTTGAACTCCTCCACCGCAAGGGTCCTGGCCTCCGAAACCAGAACCGGAGTTTGCTCGGCCAGGTGGGCGACCTCGGCCTCCGCCTTCCTTGCCGACTCCTCCAGGCTTCGCCTCTCCTCCTCCCGGACTCGTCTTTCCTCTTCCCGGTCTTGTCTCTCTCTCTCCAGGGCCTCCCGGAGGGCGGCCACCTCGGCCGTCTTCGCTTGAAGACGAGCAACCTCCTCTTGGCAACGCTCCTCCGCTCGAAGAAGGTCCCTTCTCATGCGGCCCGACGCCTCGACATAGGCGAAGAGCTGGTGCCCGATCTGCAAGGACAGATGGAGAATTACAACAAAGACCGAGCAACTGAGCAAGTAAAAATCCGCTTACCTCAAGAAAGGACCCCAAGGTGTCCCAGGCCCGCTGCTCGGGATCGGCACGGTCGATCCTCTCCACGACATCGGACAGAATGCAACCGTCGAGCAGCCGACGGATCAGGGCCTTGTCATTGAAGGGGTTCTCCGATCCCCTTCGGAGCAGACAGACTCGTCTGCAGCGGCTTGGTGGCTGCTCGGCCTGCGGGCCACCGATTTTCTCCTCCTCCCCGCGGCGGGTGCCTCCGCGGGGTGGACCTCCGGAATGGGGACCCCGGTCGGCGGGCTCCTTGAGGGAGCCCGGGGGGCCACTGGCTCGGCATCCGAAGGAATGTCGATTGCCGGGGTCGCCTGGACGGGCGCAGCCAAGCTCATCTCCTCCCCCTGGCCCTCTTCGTCGGGCCAGAAGTCGTCGCGCCCTTCCTTTTCTGGGCCCTCATGGCCTTGGCGAGCATCCGTGTGGCTTCGACGTCCATTGCTAAAAAAAAAAAAAAAAAAAAAAAAAGGAAAAGAAAAGAAGAAGGCAAAAGCAGCACCAATCAGTCCGAAAAAAAAAAAAAAAAAAGAAGAAGAAGAAAGAAAAAAGAAAAAAGAGAAAGAGAAAAA
The DNA here is from genome assembly GCF_000442705.2 of Elaeis guineensis. Taxonomy (NCBI): domain Eukaryota; kingdom Viridiplantae; phylum Streptophyta; class Magnoliopsida; order Arecales; family Arecaceae; genus Elaeis; species Elaeis guineensis. The sequence continues at coordinate 42,432,687 of NC_025998.2, forward strand.
AAGGAAAAAGGAGAGAGAAAGGAAGAGAAAGAAGAAGAAGACAAGAAAAGGAAAGATGTATACTTGCTGGATCCTGAGGGCTCAGGCCGATGTTGAAGAGAAGCGGCTCCCTCAGTAGGTTTGGAAGGGAAGGAGCGGGGTAACTTAAGAGCTTCTGGGCGGCCTGAAGGTCGTCCTCTCCCAGGCCGGGAGCCCGACGGACGGAATCCCTCAGAGACCCCCAAGGGGGCAGGCCCAATTCCAGGGTCGGACAGTAAATGAAGAGAAATTTCTCCTTCCAATTGTGAATCGAAGAAGGGGCGCCCTTCAGCAACCCCTTCTTACCGAACTGGGGGGAGAAGTACCACCAATCCTTCGCTGAAGGATGGCGTTTGAAAGTGTAGAAATGTCTGAACAGGGAGAGAGAAGGCTGGACCTCGGCTATGTGACAGAGGGAGAGAAACCCTATCAAAAACCTAAAGGAATTCGGGGCGACAGAAGCGAGAGAAATGTCTAAGAAACGAAAGAAGGCGGCAACAAAAGCAGGAAGCGGAAGCCGGAGTCCGGCACGGAATGCCTCCTGGTACAAACAAAAGTGACCAGGAGGGGGAGCGCTGGCCCGGTCAGAGGGGTCGGGGAGCTCCAGGTCGTACTCTGAAGGGACCCCGTACCGAGCCCTTATCAGGAGAAGTTCGTCCGGAGTCGACGAACAAGGAATGGCGCCCGGTGCGAAGACCGGGCGAGACCCTGCCCCAAACACGGGTTCGTCCGCAGAAACAGGGGCCTGGGGGTTTGAAGCAGAAGAACTCCCAGTATTTACGGGAGCAGAAGAATCGGAAGACATTTTTCTTTGGGGGAGAACCTAAAGGGCCCTAGAAAAGCAAGCCGAGAAAGGAGGGAGACGTCGGAGGTCAACTCAGGAGAAGACACAAAAAAGGTGGAAGGAGGAGGAGACCCTAGGCGGTAAGAAGGAGAAGGTGGGCACTAACCTATCTTGCTCTGGGGGCCTGGGGAGCGAGAAACGGAGGGCGCCTACGGCTTGAGAGGGCGTTCGCTAGAGCGGACTCTCGGGAAGATGACAGATGCCAGCAAGAAATCAGAAGCGGAGTGGGGCGCCTGAAGGGGGGAGGACGGGTTTAAATAGACCCTGGGATCCGGTGCCATAATGATCTCGAATCCCCCCAGGCCAGTCCGCATCCGACACGTGTCCCACTCCCCGTGGCAGACGGCTGAAGGCGGCTGGTGGTTGGCAGGGTCATAATTGCACCGTACCAAGGCCAGCGTACCCGTGGGATCTTCGAAGCGTCCCCTCGTACTGCCCCAATTCGAAAAGACTCCGGCACGCGCTCATTTAATGCCAAAACATCCGGGAGCAGCAGGGCGCGGGATTCGAAGGGACGGTTCCGACTGTACTTCTGTGTACTTCCTTCATTTGAAATTCAAAACTCAGATGTAGGGGGACTGGTGTTGGGTATAAAATACCCACAGCCGGAACCCACGACGGAACCGCCATCAGCAAGTGCAGCTCCGCCCGGACTCCTACGGGAGCCGGAATCCGCCGCCAGCATCAGAACAGCTCCGCCCGGACTCCCACGGGAGCCGGGCTCCGCCCTTAGTATCAACTGCTGGTAAGCTCAATCCGGACTCCTATCAGAGCCGGACTTCACCCTTGGCTTGGTTTGCAGCGCAGCTCCGCCCGGACTCCTATGGGAGCCGGGCTCCACCGACGGCATCAGCACAGCTCCGCCCGGACTCCTACGGGAGCCGGGCTCCACCGCCATCAGCAAGTGCAGCTCCGCCCGGACTCCTACGGGAGCTGGACTCTACCGCCAGCATCAGAACAGCTCCGCCCGGACTCCCACGGGAGCCGGGCTCCGCCCTTAGTATCAACTGCTGGTAAGCTCAATCCGGACTCCTATCAGAGCCGGACTTCACCCTTGGCTTTGTTTGCAGCACAGCTCCGCCCGGACTCCTACGGGAGCCGGGCTCCACCGACGACATCAGCACAGCTCCGCCCGGACTCCTACGGGAGCCGGGCTCCACCGCCATCAGCAAGTGCAGCTCCGCTCGGACTCCTACGAGAGCCGGGCTCCACCGACGGCATCAGCACAGCTCCGCCCGGACTCCACCACCATCAGCAAGTGCAGCTCCTCCCGGACTCCTACGGGAGCCGGGCTCCACCGCCATCAGCAAGTGCAGCTCCGCCCGGACTCCTACGGGAGCCGGACTTCGCCGCCAACATCAGAACAGCTCCGCCCGGACTCCTACGGGAGTCGGGCTCCGCTCACGACGGCTCCGACCGTTACCGAGCTTCAATCGACAGATCCACGCCCCCTGACAGGCCCTCAAAATGGCCGCGACCCTGCTCCACCTCCTGTGGCAGACTCCACGCAGTATCATCATTCCCTGACAAGCCGCAGCAGCCATAGCCGCCCTGCTCCACTTCCTGTGGCGGACTCCGCACAGCTCCACTATCCCCCTGGCAGGCCACAGTGACGGCCACGAACCTGCTCCACCTCCTGCGACGGATACCATGCGATTCTCCTGACGACGGACGCTGCTCCACCCCTCATAACAAATTCCACGTGGCAAGTCGAGATGATGCCCGCGTGTCTGCTCCATTATCTTTCGCAATCAATTCCCCTGACCGTGGGCGGCCCACTACCAGGCGGTTACACACGTCGCCATCAGTCCGTTGCCTCCCCCGCCTATAAAAGGACGGACTCAGATACGTTATTTTTTTAAGCTCTTTTGCCTTATCTCAAAACTCTGCTAAATTCTCTGTTCGAGCACTCCATTCTTGTTGAGGCAGAGAACTGACTTGAGCGTCGGAGGGTCTTGCCGGAGCAACCCCACCTCCGGTTTAGACTTCCCTTGCAGGTCCCGGCGGCGACCGCGGCTTCCTCAACTCCAGCTTCTCCGGCGCAGGCGGATTTTTGCACCAACAAGAATAATAATATTTATCGAGTGGAGGTCGTTGTGTGCCATATGGGTTGGTTGTCCTCTTAATCAAGAAGTATGGTGATACTGATATGGCATACATGTGAGATGTAAGAGTATATCATCACTAAATATGTGACTCACTTGCTGAATGTTCTACTGTCAAGAGCTGCTCATAAAGCATATGGGCATAAGTGTCCCTTAGATCTGAGATCATCATAGTGACTTACAAGCAACTCACTGTGCTTTGGTGCTAAACTATTTGAATTTTTAATACAGTGACAAAAGGCTACTGGATACAGTCAAGTACTTGTGAAGTCTATGTGCAGATCAAGATAGGATTGACCCTGCTAGATTATAGGAGCTGATGCACCACTGTATTTTAATTTAGTAAAATCTTAGCCTGGGTAATCCATGAGACTGATTTGAAAGGTTGAAATATAATGTGGATGAAATACTCTATGCCGACAGTTGAACCTAGATCATCCTAGAGCATTCAAGATCGAAGAGATGAATTATGTGTGGGAATTTTCAGTGCAGGGGTAAAATGGTAATTTTAATTTTTTTTTAAATTATAATTTTATAGTAAAAATTATTAATTAATCTAAGAAGATAAATCGATTGGTGTCTAAGGCAAGTGGTTGAATGGGGTTTTTAATTAGGACTATTCTCTTTCCTGACCAACTACGTTAGTATTTAACTAAGAAAAGAAATGAGGACCCTCCCGTCAGACTCCACTTACCTGGCCAATGTAGTCAATCTGATTTTGATTAGGTTGCTTAATGATTTGGATTGGCCCATGCTAGCTAGATAAATCAGTTTTGATAGATTTAGGTGTTTCTGGATTGGCTTGTCTTTAGTCTCCCTTGATGGCTTTGTGAAGTCAATGGGAGGATTATAATTCACTGATCAATCACTTCTCTTATTTCTATAAACATGTAAATAAATTTTCTAAATTATTAGATCCTTAAAATAAAATAGTTATGAAGATAACTATATCATAGCCTCCTATTTACATGAATGATAATCAGTCCAGTAGTCTGATAATCATTAGAGGCACCACACATCTGGTGCTTATTTCTTATTAGAATTATCATTCATTATATGATAACTCAGTTTTGTCTCTCTGATGGGTGGTCAGGTTGGCTGAGCCACACTCGGACCTAATCATTCTTTAGTTAGAATCACTGAGCATGGTCATGTTAATGGTTAGATCTAATCAAAATTTTTAGTGGAAGCACCACATGCCTGCTGAAGAGATGTCTGGGGCAAAATTAATTATTAAAAATTATTTAGAGAAATAATTGGTTAAGAACCTATCCATAGATATACATAGTTGGCCAAGCCACACTCGGATCCATTTGCAGTCTGTGTGGATTCTAGTATCTACTAAGGGATTAAAGTAATTTCTCAAATTGAAGGTAGAGGCTATCAATTCGTATAAAATAGTAGAAGAATCTTTAGACTAAAGTTTAAGTCTTTAGACTTAAATAATTCATATACTAATAGGTCTTATAATTTTTTTTTATGTAGTTATGGCTAGTACCTTATCGCTTCGATCATTGTTGGATAATGATAAGTTGACAGGATTCAATTTTGATAGTTGATATAAAAAATTAAAGATTATCTTGGAGCACGAGCTAATCTTGTATGTTCTAATAGATCTGGCACTTGAGGAGCCCACTCCGAATGCTTGTGGTGTGGTTCGAGATACTTACCAGAAGTGGCTTAATGACCAAACTACGGTGCGTTGCATCATGCGGGTGGCAATGAACTATGAGTTCAGTCATAAATTTGAGGATGCTCAGCTAGAGGATATGCTGCAAGTGTTGAATGAGTCCTTCGGCACGCCTGATGACGTTGAGAGGCCCAAGACTAGTTGGGCTATCTTCAATGCTCGAATAAGGGAGGGGGCATATGTTGAGAATTATATCCTAAAATCAATCATGTGATGATTAAGTTTCTCTTTATATATAAATTATTTATTGATAAATAAAAGTTATTTTGATATTTTTCATCACAAAGTTGCATCTTTATTGTAGAACTTTTGTATTGTGATGAAGTCCTTAGAACTATGTTAGTGAACAATAAAGAAAAAATTTATCGTATAGTTCTTAAACATGTTTGTGACTGAATGATACGTCATTATAGAATAATAATATTTATCGAGTGGAGGTCGTTGTGTGCCATATGGGTTGGTTGTCCTCTTAATCAAGAAATATGGTGATACTGATATGGCATACATGTGAGATGTAAGAGTATATCATCACTAAATATGTGACTCACTTGCTGAATGTTCTACTGTCAAGAGCTGCTCATAAAGCATATGGGCATAAGTGTCCCTTAGATCTGAGATCATCATAGTGACTTACAAGCAACTCACTGTGCTTTGGTGCTAAACTATTTGAATTTTTAATACAGTGACAAAAGGCTACTGCATACAGTCAAGTACTTGTGAAGTCTATGTGTAGATCAAGATAGGATTGACCCTGCTAGATTATAGGAGCTGATGCACCACTGTATTTTAATTTAGTAAAATCTTAGCCTGGGTAATCCATGAGACTGATTTGAAAGGTTGAAATATAATGTGGATGAAATACTCTATGCCGACAGTTGAACCTAGATCATCCTAGAGCATTCAAGATCGAAGAGATGAATTATGTGTGGGAATTTTCAGTGCAGGGGTAAAATAGTAATTTTAATTTTTTTTTAAATTATAATTTTATAGTAAAAATTATTAATTAATCTAATTAATTAATATGTATTAACCCTATACAAGGATCTAAATATGATATATATAGCATGCATTTAAGTTTGAAATTTCAAATCCTATAGTAAATATTTTACTGTTATGTGTTCAGAACACATTACCTTCGTACGGATAGTCAATCGCCACAGTCTGATCACCATCGAGAAGATCTGATTATCGCAATACAGCCACACAGTATGTCTGACCTCTGTGGATCATCCACACGAAGCTCTCGGTCTGATCGACTCCTCCCGAATGCTAGTTTGTTGCAGAACCTTTTCGACGGTTGATGCTGATCGAACTGCTTTGATCAGTATCTGTCGATTCTTTGGATGCTCTGGATCATCAGCAGAGATACTTGAGAGGTTGATGAAGTTCTTCCTAAAGTCTGGTGAGATCACGATACTCGTAGCTTACCTTCTCACTTTTCGAACCCTAGGCAGAAACCCTAGCGTACTCACAGAAGACCCTGCACCCTTTCTCTCTTCTTTTCTTTTCTCTTCTTTTCTTTTCTTTTCTCACGTAGAGGGCCTTTCTCACACCACCCTTTCTCTCTCAGATCAAATATGCACACGCCCCACCTTCTCTTCTTTTTAAAAATAGTGCAAGATGCATCTTTACAGCATTTTCACCGCGTGAGAGGATAAAGCTAGGTGGTTGCTCACTTGAATTCAAATCTAATTTGAATTCAAATGCCAACCAACCTATCCTTATCCACTTAAGGTGTGAGAAGAGAAGGGGTGTGGGTTCTTTGTGCATGGAGAGTCTACACGAGAAACTTTTTCTCATGTAGAGAAAGGGGCGCACAAGGGATAAGGTGGCGCATGGATTAGTTGCCCATTCAAATTCAAACTTCATTTGAATTTGAATGGCCAACCAACCATCTTTATCCACTCAGATGGTGCACACAGGTGGGGCGTGGGAAGGCTTCTACATGGGAGAAAATTCATGAGAACTTGTTTCTCGTGAATTCAAATAGGCATAGGTGAGGTTAGGTGGTGCAGGGAGATAAGTCAAGGTGGTTTGAAATTTTAAACCAATCTAATTGAACCAACCATATTAAAATAGGTTAGGCACAATTAGACTAAGTTAAACCCAACACAATTAGACTTAATTAGGCTCAATAAAATTTTAATCAAATCAGGAATTGACTAAGCCCAACCCTTGATCAAATCAAGGACCAAACCACCTCGGCGATTAGGTCAACTCTTAACATAATCGGGTCAAACCCAACTGAATCCAATTCAATTTGACTTGATCTAAAAATAATTACTCAATCAAATTGAGTTAATTAGTGATCAAATTACTAATTAAACCTCTCATAAATACTAAGTCTAAATCTGATGGGCAATCGGGCATCAGAGTCCATCGATATGAAACCCTGATCGAAGAGTCCCAAACTAGTGCGACTCTTGACCTCGGTTCCCAAAATGTGTGGAACTCGTGATCAGAGAATCTTGATTCTTGATCATAGAGTCCCAGACACATAGGACTCAGAGGCTCTGAGTATTAGGACTCTTGGTCGAAGAGTCCCAGTCCAGTGGGACTTTTCACCATTGATCAGATCAGATAGGAACCTCTAATGTGTGTGACCCCACAGGTTCGAACCTAAGCTGGTAGCACAGGAACCAATTTCTGTACTAATTGAAGTGACCATCTAGCAATGGTACCCGATGTTCGGATAGGTCGAATAGTCACAATCGCAACACTCAGAACCTACATGAATATGGTTACTGTATAATTCATCCATTTTGACCCCTGTGTATAGGATGACTCTAGGTTAAACTGTCAACCCTGATCAGATCATCCGAATCGTGCTCAATTCAAACAGTCCTGTGACTCCTCACTAGGACTATCCTAACAAAAATTTTGCTAAATTGAATCATGATTGTACACAGCTCCTGAACTGGAGTGGTCAATCCTATCTTGACACATGCACTGACAAGTCAAGTACTTGACTACACCCCGCAGCCTTCCATCACTGAATTAGAAATTCAGGTAGTCCAGTGCCTAAGTGCAGTGAGTTGCTTGCAAGTCACTGTGGCGGTCTCAGGTCGGAGAGACAGTTATACCCATATCCCATTGGAGCAAATCTAGATAGCAGAAAAAACTCCGGAGTCGATCACGTTTAGTGTAGATGTACCCTTATATCTCACCTGTATGCCATACCAATGTCTCCACACTCCTTGGTTAAGAGGACAACCAACCCATATGGCACATAACGACCTATGCTTGATAAACATTGTCATCCTTGTTAACAACGTATCATTTGATCGTGAACAGGTTTAAGGACTAAACGACAAATCCTCCTTTGTCGAGTCTAAATAGTCTTAAGGACTTCACCACAACACAAGAGTTCATTAGAAGGTGAAATAATTTGTGATGAAAAATATCAAAATAATTTTTATTTATTTATAATTCATATACTAATACAAGAAAGAGCACAACTATCAACAGGCTGACGATTGGCTTTGGGACACTATTCCTAACAATCTCCCACTTGGTCTAAAGCCAATCGGTGCAGTATCTAATATCCATCTTCGACTTGAAGTCATCGAACTCTTTCACCGCAATGGCTTTAGTGAATGGGTCGATCAGGTTCTCCTTTTCGTCGATCTTCTGAAGGTCGATGTCACCTCTATCCATGATTTTTTGGATAAGATGGTAGTGACGCAGAATATGTTTCATCCGTTGGTGTGCCTTCGGTTTCTTCGCCTGAGCAATGGCTCCAGAGATGTCACAATAGAGCAGAATTGGACCAACAGGGGATGGTGATACTCCGAGCTCGGTGATGAATTTTTTCAGCCACACCGCTTCTTTGGCAGCATCTGATGCAGCGACATACTCTGCCTCGTAAACTGAATCTGCCACAGTGTGCTGCTTGGAACTCTTCCAGTAGACAGCCCCACCATTAAGGGTAAAAATAAATCCCGACACACTCTTACTGTCATCATGATTAGACTGGAAATTGGAGTCTGTAAACTCTATAAGTCTCAAGTCTGATTCACCATAAACAAGCCACTGGTCCTTAGTATTTCTTAAATACTTCAGGATGGTTTTAGCAACCTTCCAGTGATTCTTCCCTAAATCAGATTGGTATCTACTCACTACCCCTAGTGAGTATGCCACATCTGGTCGTGTACATGTCATGGCATACATGATAGATCCCACTACCGAAGTATATGGAATTCTACCCATACGCTCTCTCTCTTGAGGTGTTGTCGGACAATCCCTCTTCGAGAGAGAAATTCCATGGCCTATTGGTAGATAGCTTTTCTTGAAATTCTTCATGCTGAACCTCTTCAACATAGTATCAATGTACGTGAACTGGGATAAGCCAAGCAACCTTTTAGATCTATCCCTATAGATCCTCATCCCTAGGATGTAGGAAGCTTCTCCCAGATTTTTCATGGAGAATTGTGATGACAGCCAAATCTTTATTCCTTGTAATGCAGGGACATCATTTCTGATTAAGAAAATGTCATCCACATACAATACAAGAAATTACACTACTGGACTATTAGCCCACTTATAAATGCAGGGTTCTTCTCCGTTCTTAACGAAGCCATATGTCTTGATCGTCCTATCAAAATATATGTTCCAACTCCAGGATGCCTGCTTAAGTCCATAAATGGACCTCTATAGTCTGCACACCTTAGACTCATCTGTGGATGTGAACCCTTCAAGTTGTATCATACACACCTCTTCATCCAGCTCTCCATTTAGGAAAGCTGTCTTCACATCCATCTGCTAGATTTCATAGTCCAGATGGACAGCTATCGCAAGCATAATCCGAATGGATTTGAGCATTGCCACAGAAAAAAATATCTCGTCATAGTCTATACCATAACGTTGATGATATCCCTTGGCAACCAGACGGGCTTTATAGGTCTTCACCTTTCTATCTGCACCCCTCTTTCTCTTGAAGACCCACTTACACCCTATGGGTTTTACTCCTTCGGGTGGGTCAACCAATGTCCACACATCGTTGACCTTCATGGACTCTATTTCGGATTTCATGGCCTCTAGCCATTTCTCAGAGTCAGGTCTCTGCATTGTATCCATGTAGGTGATCGGATCCTCATCATTTTCATCAAGTTCGACAGGATCACCGTCTCGAACCAAGAAACCATAGTATCTATCCGGTTGACGTGGTATTCTACCAGACCACCTTAAGGGTGCAAGAACAATGGGCTCCGAATCTGATCTAACTAAATTCGGTTCAGGTTCAGCAACTTGTGTCAGTTTTCCACCTATCGAACTTCCTCAAGTTCGACCTTGGAGGCAACAGTTCCTTCACCAAGGAATTTCTTTTCCAAAAAGATTGCCTTAAGGCTGACAAACACCTTTTGCTCATCAGCTAGGTAGAAATAATACCTTTTGATCTCTTTTGGGTACCCTATGAAATAACACTTGTCAGACCTAGGTCCAAGCTTATCCATAATTAAATGTTTAACATAAGCCGGACACCCCCAAATCCTAAGGTGCGAGAGTACTGGCTTATGTCCTATCTATATCTCATATGGTGTTTTGGTTACAAACTTACTTGAAACCCTATTTAGAAGGTAACAAGCCGATTCGAGTGCATATCTCCAGAGGGAGATCAGTAGACCAGCAAATCCCATCATGGATCGAACCATGTCCAACAAGGTCTGATTCCTCCTTTCAGACACACCATTATGCTGTGGTGTTCCAGGAGATGTCCACTGAGAGAGAATCCCATTCTCCCTAAGATATGTCAGAAACTCATTGAAAAGGTATTCACCTCCTCGATCAGATCGAAGAGTTTTAATACATTTTTCAGTTTGTTTTTCTATCTCATTTTGGAATAGTTTGAACATTTCAAACGACTCCGACTTATGCTTCATTAAGTAGACATACACATACCTCGATAGGTCATCTATGAAGGTTATGAAGTAGAAATATCCATCTCTTACACTTGAGCTCATGGGTCCACATACATCAGAATGTACCAGACCCAAGAGTTCACTGGCTCGCTCACCTATTCCAGTAAAAGGTGACTTGGTCATCTTCCCAAAAAGATAGGACTCACTGGTTGGAAGTGATTCACAATCACCAACTTTAAGAATTCCTTCTTGAGCCAACCTGTTTATCCTGTTCTTATTGATATGACCTAGTCTACAATGCCAAAGGTAGACTTCTGACATATCGTCCATTCTAGGGCATTTACTGGAGGTTTGAACCACATTAACAGGCTGTGATAGTAAGTAAATTCTATTATTTAGTTATCCAACAAACATTATAACACCATTCAAAATGATATTGCAAACGTTTCCTTTTATTAAAAATTCATAACTGTACATGGCCAAAAGGCCTACAGAAATAATATTTAATAAAAAACTTGAACAATAGTGACATTCACTCAGAATTATATTACGAGAGTTCATTATAAGGTTCATGATTCCTAAAGCTAAAAGTGGAACTTTACTTCCATCTCCAATGTTCAGGAACCTGTCGCCTTCATCAAATCTCCTACTGACCTACAGACCCTGCATCAAATTATAGATATGATATGGGCTTCCGGTATCCAATACTCAGACAGTAGTATCACAAATAGAAAAATTGCAAGGTGTTATCATATAATTACCTTGCTTCTTCTTCGGCCTGTTCGGGTCCAGGGAGGCAATGTATAGAGGACAGTTCCTCTTCTAGTGCCCCTGCTTCTTACAAAAGAAGCACTCCACCTGGCTCTGGTTAGGCTTATGCTTCTTAGTCTGACCCTGTGTAAACGTCCCAGCATGCGAATGCACCTTCTTATTCTTCTTCTTCTTGTTCTTCTTCCTTCTCTTAAAGGGTCGACGACCAGAAGAAGACTCTCCCACAACATTCACCAACTCTTTATGGAGCTGGTGGTCCTTCTCAAAGTTCTGCAGCAACCCCAACAAGCTGTGGTAGTTCACTGTAGGCTTTGTCATCCGAAAATGAGTAAGGAAGGGGAGGAAGGACTTGGGCAAATAGTTAAGGATCGCATCCTTATCGAGCTGCTCGTGCAAGGGAAAGCCTAGTTTACTTAGGCGCTCAATCATTTTGATCATGTACAGTACACGATCGGGGACTGAAGCCCCATCCCTCATCCGAGCATTGAAAATGGCACAACTAGTTTTGTGCCTTTCAACGTCGTCAGACGTGCCAAAGGAGTCGTTCAATATTTGAAGCATCTCCTGCAGTTGGGCATTATCGAACCTATGGCTGAACTCATCATTCATTGCCACCAGCATTATGCACTGAATGGTGGTGTGGTCATTAAGCCACTTCTGGTAAGTATCTCGGACCATCCCTCTAGCATTCGAGGCTGGCTCCTTAGGTGCCGGATCCGTTACTACATAAAGGATCTGTTCATGCTCAAGGATGATTTTCAATTTTCGATACCAACTATCGAAATTAGATCCCATGAGCTTGTCATTATCTAATAATGACCGGAGCGACAGGATAGTGGCCATAGCTGCATAAAGGAAAACCAGACCTTTATTAGTACATAAATTATTAATACTAAAGATTTGGACTTTAGTCTAAAGTTTCTCTCAGTATTTTTACGAACTGGTAGCCTCAACCTTCAATTCGAGGAATTACTTTAATTTTTTAGTGGGTACTAGAATCCACACAGACCACACACGAGCCCAACTTTGGTTGGTCAACCCATGTGCATCTATGGGTATGTTCATAACTAGTTGTTTCTCTAAATAACTTCTAGTAATTAATTTTGCCCCAGAACCTAATCAGTAGGCTTTGGCCTCCACTGAAAAGATCTGGTTAGGTCCAACTATTAACATGACTTGATTTGGTGAATCGAACCAATAAATGATCAGGCCTGACTTTGGCCGGCCAACCTGACCACCATCAGAAAGACTCAACCAAATTATCATATTATGAATGATAATTCCATTAGTCAATAAGCACCAGGCCTTTGGGCCTCCAGTGATTATTAAACTAATGGACTCATTATCACTGACTTAATGGGAGGTAATGACTTAGTTATCACTATAACTTAATCATTTTTAGGGACCTAATAATTTTTGAGGATTTTATTAAAGGATAGAAGAGAAAAAATTAATCAGCCAATTTCAATCCTCCCACTGACTTCACCAAGTCCAATTTAAAAAGATTTAATTAAAGCTGGCATTAGGAGCACCTAAATCAGTCACACTGATTTAGCTAATGACATGGGTGAGTCCTAATCACCAAGTGATCTAATCAAAACCTAACTCACCAGGTTGGCTAGGTAAGTGAGATCAGTGGAAGGGATATGCCATTAACTCGTCAGAGATCGAATCAATGCGAGTAGCTCTCAGTTAAAAATCACTGGTCAGACTGTCGAACTTACCTTAGACACCAACCGGTTCATTAGTTTTAATTTGATCAACTTAGTAAATAGGGTTCCATCGCGTAGCCATGAATTAAGTCCATCTTGGTCTAGTTAAAGACATGGATCCATTCAACTACAACTATTGGAGTTGAGTCTAGAGTGTCCTTGACCTAATCTAATTCAACTTTTGATTAGATTTGATCAATTACTCTAATTTAGTCTATTTCTTTAAGCTAATCTTAGGTCTAACCCAATTATGGATCTAATCCATCTAACCCATTGACCCACAAGTTTATGTAATTGTCTTAGGTCTTAATTCACAATTCTAGACCAACTAGACAACACTTAATTCTTTTAATTAAGTATTTGGGCTGATGGGTCAGGGTTTGGTATTTCAAAAATAATTTTTAAATTTGAAAAATTTTATTTTTTGTTCACCAAATGTGTTGACTCATTTCACAAATGGATTAGCACATTTCATAAACAGCAATCCTATTGCTAATTACATAACAGAAAATAACTCAATCAAAATAAATCATGAATCTTTCTTTAGATCTAATCTAACGCATTCATGATAAATTTTATAATTGAACCTTTACCATTAAGTCCTTTCGCTGCTTCGTCTGCATTGGATATAATCGCTCAGCACCCCTACTGCCATAGGAGAACCCCATCGAATGGAAGGAGAGGGCCTTTAAACTTTACTTTTCTCTTATGACCGGACGACCATGGCAACCAACCCAATTAGACTACTTGCTACTTGGATCAAGTATATCTAAATATATCAATTTTAAAATTTAAATTTCAAATTTCAAATTTCAAATTTCAAAATTTGAATTTCAAATTTTAAATAAATTTCAAATTTTAAATTTTAAATTTTGAATTTCAAATTTTTGAATTTTGAATTTCAAATTTTAAATTTCAAAATTCAAATTTTGAATTTTGAATTTCAAATTGTAAATTCAAATTTCAAATTTCAAATTTAAACTTTTAGATTACTACTTAATCTATGTATGTAAATGTAAATCATATTTTAGAACCTCGCTCTGATATCATTTGTGGGAATTTTTAGTGCAGGGGTAAATCGATAATTTTAAAACTTTTTCAACATTATAATTTTACAGTGAAAATTATTAATTAATCTAATTAATTAATATATATTAACCCTACACAAGGATCTAAATATGATATATATAGCATATATTTAAATTTAAAATTTTAAATCCTACAGTAAATATTTTACTGTTATGTGTTCAGAACACATTACCTTCGTACGGATAGTCAATCGCCGCAGTCTGATCACCATCGAGAAGGTCTGATCATCGTAATATAGTTACACAGTATGTCTGGCCTCTGTGGATCATCCACATAAAGCTTTCGATCTGATCGGCTCCTCCTGAATGCTAGTTCATTGCAGAATCCTTTCGACGGTCGATGCTGATCGAACTCCTTCGATCGATGTCTGTCGATTCCTCGGATACTCTGGATCATCAGCAGAGATACTTGAGAGGTTTATGAAATTCTTCCTAAAGTCTGATAAGCTCATGACACTCGTAGCTTACCTTCTCACTTCCCGAACCCTAGGCAGAAACCCTAGGGTACTCATAGAAGACCCTGCGCCCTTTCTCTCTTCTTTTCTTTTCTCTTCTTTTCTTTTCTTTTCTCACGTAGAGGACCTTTCTCACACCACCCTTTCTCTCTCAGATCAAATATGCACATGCCCCACCTTCTCTTCTTTTTAAAAATAGTGCAAGATGCATCTTTACAGCGTTTTTACCGCGTGAGAGGATAAAGCTAGGTGGTTGCTCACTTGAATTCAAATCAAATTTGAATTCAAATGCCAACCAACCTATCCTTATCCACTCAAGGCATGAGAAGAGAAGGGGCATGGGTTTTTTGTGCGTAGAGAGTCTACACAAGAAACTTTTTCTCTTGTAGAAGAAGGGGCGCACAAGGGATAAGGTGGTGCATGGATTAGTTGCCCATTCAAATTCAAACTTCATTTGAATTTGAATGGCCAACCAACCATCTTTATCCACTCAGATGGCACACACAGGTGGGGCATGGAAAGGCTTCTGTGTGGGAGAAAATTCATGAGAACTTGTTTCTCATGAATTCAAATAGGTGCAAGTGAGGTGAGGTGGCGCAGGGAGATCAGTCAAGGTGGTTTGAAATTTTAAACCAATCTAATTGAACCAACCATATTAAAATAGGTTAGGCACAATTAGACTAAGTTAAACCCAACACAATTAGACTTAATTAGGCTCAATAAAATTCTAATCAAATCAAAAATTGACTAAGCCCAACTCCTGATCAAATCAGGGACCAAACTACCTCGACGATTAGGTCAACTCTTAACCTAACTGGGTCAAACCCAACTGAAACCAATTCAATTTGACTTGATCCAAAAATAATTACTCAATCAAATTGAGTTAATTAGTGATCAAATTACTAATTAAATCTCTCATAAATACTGATTCTAAATTCGATGGGCAATCGGGCATCAGAGTCTATTGATATGAAATCCTGATCGAAGAGTCCCAAACCAGTGGGACTCTTGACCCCGGTACCCAAAATGTGTGGAACTCGTGATCAGAGAATTTTGATTCTCGATCACAGAGTCTCAGACAGGTAGGACTCAGAGTCTCCGAGTATTAGGACTCTTGGTCAAAGAATCCCAGTCCAGTGGGACTCTTCACCAACCATCAAATCAGATAGGAACCTCTAATGTATGTGACCCCGCAGGTTCGAACCTAAGTCGGTAGCACAGGAATCAATTTTTGTATTAATCGAAGTGACTATCTAGCAATGGTACCCGATATCTGGATAGGTCGAATAGTCGTAATTGCAACACTCAGAACCTATGTGAATATGGTTACTGTATAATTCATCCCTTTTGACCCCTGTGTAGGATGACTTTGGGTTAAACTGTCAACCCTGATCAGATCATCTGAATCGTGCTCAATTCAAATAGTCCTGTGACTCCTCACTAGGACTACATTGGCCAAGGTTTTGCTAAATTGAAACACGACTGCACACAGCTCCTGAACTGGAGTGGTCAATCCCATCTTGACACACGCACCGACAAGTCAAGTACTTGACTACACCCAGCAGCCTTCCATCACTGAATTAGAAATTCAGGTAGTCCAGTGCCTAAGTGCAGTGAGTTGCTTGCAAGTCACTGTGGCGGTCTCAGGTCAGAGAGACAGTTATACCCATATCCCATCGGAGCAAATCTTGACAGCAGAAAAAACTTTGGAGTCGGTCACGTTCAGTGCAGATGTACCCTTACATCTCATCTATATGCCATACCAGTGTCTCCACACTCCTTGGTTAAGAGGACAACCAACCCATATAGCACATAACGACCTATGCTTGATAAATGTTGTCGTCCTTGTTAACAACATATCATTTGGTTGCGAACAGGTTTAAGGACTAAATGACAAATCCTCTTTTATCGAGTCTAAATAGTCCTAAGGACTTCACCACAACACAGGAGTTCATTAGAAGATAAAATAATTTATGATGAAAAATACCAAAATAACTTTTATTTATTTATAATTCATACACTAATACAAGAAAGAACACAACCGTTAACAGGCTGACGATTGGCTTTGGGATACTATTCCCAACATTATGCGGTAACCATATGTATAGGTTCTAAAATATTTTTTTGCAATAATTCGACCTATCTGGACATCGAAAACCATTGTTAGATGGTAGCTTCGATTAGAATCAGTTCTTGTGCTACTGGCTTAGTGTTTGAACCTATGTAGTCATGCATACAAGTCAGACAATGTAGAAAAGTATTGGCCTATATTTATATATCTAGTTTGAAAATACTTAACTTGATTAAACATACAAGCCAACTTGATTGAGAATTAAGTTACGGGTCAAATGAGATTGAAGAGTTGACAATGTCTAGCTAGCACTACACATGTGAGGCCCGACCCAAGCAATGAATCCAAACCCCAAAACAAAAAAAAAAAAAAAGGAAGAAAAACAAAGGAGAAGAACTCCCGAAGGGAGTCTTCTTCCTCTGTTCACTGGCTCCTAATCGGAGTCGGAAACAAGTTCTCTCCGGCCTTATTTAAGGAGGAGATCCCTCCTCTTTCCTTTCCATCGAGAAATCTCGAGGCAAAACGACGGCAATCACCGAAAATTTCTCACGGAGACCCGTCGCTGTGCTGTCCAATTTTTCGTCGGAAAAGCTTTGCCGGCGACGGAGGTAAGCCTCCTCCTCTTCCTCTCTTCTCCCACTTCCTTCCTGTGCCGATGTGCACGCTCGCCGGTGACCGGAGTCGCCGAATTTTGTTGTGGAAGAATTTTCTTTTTTTTGCCGTTTTGCCGTCGTCGGTGGTCACCGCCGACCATCGGTTTGGCCCTCTTCTTATCGGTGAGTCACCCCCTCCTGCCGACGGCCGTCCCACGCCGACTGCGCCGCCGGCCGGCCAGCCAACGAGGGGACCTCACGGTCCCCTATTTCAGCCCAAAGGAACCCACGGGAGAAAAAAAAAGAAAAGAAGAAGAAGAAGGAAAAGAAAAAGAAAAAAAAAAGAAAAGAAGAAGAAGGAAAAGAAAAAGAAAAAGAAAAGAAAAAAGAAAAAAAAAAGGAGAAAAAGAAGCAGAAAAGTATTATAATAATAATTTAATAATAATAAATTGGATTTTTTCCTCTCTCTTTCGTGAAGAAAAAAGAAAAAAAAAAGAGAAAGAAAGAGAGAAAGAAAAGAAGAAAAGAAAAGAAAAATTATTAAATTAATTAATAAATAATGATATAAATAATAAAATATGAGATAGAGAGTTCCTCTCTCTTCCCTCTCTCTCTTCAGCCTGAACTAGTTTTTTCTCTCTCTAGAATTGGACTTTCTCTCTCTACTTTCTCTCTTTAGAATCCTCTCTCTAGATTATTTCTCTCTTTTAAGATTTTTAAAATTTTGAGAAGAATGATGATGAATTTAAATGATCCTCGTGATTGATTTTTGATCTGTGATCGTCGGACGGTACACCGACATCCACTTTGATCAGGTCAGGTATTTTTTAGATTTTATTTCTCATAATTTTATTGAATTGTCCACATGATAATTTCAGCATGATTTGATCCGATCGATCAGAATTTATTGAATCATATTGCCTAAAGAATTCAAGATGGATTTTCTTTCTCTAAAATTTTCTCTCTCTAGAATTTTCTCTCTCTAAAATATTCTCTCTCTTGATTTATTCTCTCTCTAAAAAGATTAGTGAATAAAAAAATTTCTTTTAATAGTCTTGATCTGATTCTAATGAAGAACCCTAATCTATGATTGTCAGACAGCATATTGGCACCCACCTTAATCAGACCATGAATCTTTAGATTTGATCATCCATGATCCCGATCTAGCCATGACTTGATTTGATCATGTTGATTTCACCAATTGAGATATTGGACCAATCGTAATGTTTGATTGTGTCACATGATCAATTCGAATTGTACCTCATGAATTCTCTCTCCTCTGATTTTTTCTCTCTACTTGATTTTATGAAATCGATGAAGAAACCTCGGTCCTATCACTTTGAATCTGATTTGATCTGATAGTCAAACTTTGGATCGTTTAGGTCCTAATTAGATTTTGATTAGATGAACTTAGATGATCGGACCCAATCTAAACTGTTGAAATATAGTATTCGTATTCTTTCTAATTATTGAAATTGATTCTATATAGGATTGTGGATGTTTGATCATGGGATATCGTGATATGATCTACGAATAGAATTTTTGGAAAAAAATTTATAGAATTATATGAATTTATTGGAATGCATTCGAGGTAAGTAATGTTTCACTTTTTCTAGATTTATCGGTAAATTATAATATATTTTTTTGACATGATTTGTGAAACGATGCATGAATTGGATGAATGGTATTTTGCTATGAAAATATCTTATTTGAAATGTTATGATGAAGCATGATTGAACATATTGATTTCATGATGCATTATATTGATTGATTTTGATACTACATGATTATATGTTTTCTTATCAAAATTAGAATATGAAATATGATTTATGAAGAATTATGATATAAGAAACATTATGAATTGACAACCTGACTATGTAAAGGACCCCGCCAATGGGGGCATATACGTTGGCAATTGATTGTCCTGAGGATTTATGTCGCCAGTGAGACCAGCGACATGTCGCCAGAGAGACCAACGATAAACCGCCAGTGAGACCAGCGGTTCCAAAGGACATGGCTGCCAAATGATTCGTAGCCTACCGCAAGTAGATACGCGGTATTATGACCCTGCCACAGGGAAAATGTGGTCATAGCTCATGGTTGACGAAAAGAAATTGAAGAACAAAAGAAATTGAAATTTGGAAAGAAACTTGAATTTTCGAAAAAGAAATGAATTTGGCATGAATTATATTGCATAATTGAAATTGATTTTGAATTAATGAACTCGATATGCTTATTTTCTATAAATGATTATTTACTTTTATGCCTGATGAAATCTGTTGAGAAGTGATCATTGCTTACTGGGCTATCTAGCTCATTACCTCTTATTTTACTGTTTTTACAGATGTTGAGGAATTAAGATGATACAAGATATGAATGGAAGAGTGATCAGAAGCAGTATCTTCATACTTTTATTTTAGGTTGAAAAGCTTATTAAATTTGATGCAAAGCCTTTGAATTGTTGTTGAATTTATTGAGATATTAAAGAAAAAAATTTAGGTCGTTATGTTTTGGATTTAAATTATTGAATAATTATTCCGCTGTTGTTTTAGGATAGCATGATAAGATGCCTTGCATGCTTATGGGAAGAGTTTTCTATGAGTATGTGGCGGTTGCCATGATCCTCGATTCACAATCTCGGATCGGGGGCGTGACAATTAAAATGGTATCAGAGCATAAGTGAATGAATTATGAAACATAGAATTAGATATAGAATAGGTGTAAGCAGATAGACACCAGGGACATTATAGTGTAGTTCTTTGATGAATGTAGTGGGAAAAATATTTAAAAATTTTGATTAAACATTGAGATTATGTATAAAAAGATCGCAAGAGATTATAACATATAGAATTTGAACTATGATGGATGATCTATAGATCATGACATGATTAGTTAGATCTTGATCGAAAGTAATCACAAAAGGATTGACATAAAATTTTATTGTGCATTTTGGTTATTAATTGATCATTGGTTATTCAAGTGAATCGTAAGTTCAAATTCGATGTGAGAATAATACTATGATATTACTTTTAGTTGAGAAGTTGACTATTATTGACAAGATAAAGATTTGACGATAAAATATTGTTTCAGGATGGACTAAGAAAAATCTTTTATGATGCTTGATTGAAATATTTATCGAAATTGAATTTGATATGTGGATTATATATAAAGTGGCATATTAGGATGAATGCATATTTGGAGATATTACAAAGAAGCCTATTTCTTATTGATGAAATCGATTATGAGGTTGTAGAATATTCATCGTACTGGAATCTTTAATCATCATCCTTAGATCTAGAAAATAGATCTTATTATGTCTCTTGGAGACTACCTGATGTGTATGAAATTTCAATTTAAAGATTTCATATCTAAGTTGATCAAGAGATTTTCTGATATTATTATTGAGGTTGTTAATGAAAAATTGATATCTTCAGATTAAGATAAAAGATCTGATTTATATTTATTTCTGATTAAGGGATCCATGTGAATTTATAATTTAGAAATTTGGGATTTAAGAATTGATATGGAGTTCCTTTGCTTTTATTAATGAGGTCCCTAATTGAATCTAGTATTAAATGAAGATTTGACTTTTTTTGAAGCTTGTATGATTGTTATGAAAGGATATTTGATAGATATTGAAGATCCTAATGATAGAAAGTTTAAAAAAAAATAATGATTTGAAATTCTTATATATTTTGATTATGTCCAAATTTGGTGGAGCATCGAAGGATTTTTTTTCTTCATTAATTTGACTTATAAAGATTTTTGGTTTGAAAATTATCGAATTGAATTGATATGAGAATTAAGATTTGATTCATATTGATTATAGTAAATCTATATGATGGTTTTAAATATGATATTGGACTCAAGGGTTAATCAAGATTTTTGTACACCAGTAAAAGTATGAATGAGAATCGAAAGTTAATCTTTGACTTCAATTAAAATTTGAAATTCTAGATCTTTTCTATTGATAAGGTAAAGAAATAATTTGATCAAACTTTTTTTGGTGAACCTAAGAAATTTTGATTGTTAGATCAGAGTGCGCAGCGGAAGCATGGTAATCTGGATTACTTTGAGTAAGTCAGGAATGTTGATTCTCTGAGTCAAAGAATTATAATAAATGATATAGTTTGATATAAAAAAAAATTCATAGATATTAGAAAGAATAATATTTTAAAATTTTGAATTATTTTAGATATCCTAATGTGATTTTTAAAAGTAGAGCTTCCACCTACTATGCTAAAAAAATAATAAGCATCCTAATTTTAGGATGAATGGACCTTTGATTTTTGATTTTAGATTTAGAATATTTAGAGATAAATTTTTTTCTATCCTAGAATTAAATTTTATAATTCTCTATTTATTAGAAAGAATTTGAAATTGTTTATCGAATGATGATTTCGATCTTAGATTATTATACTCAAATATTTATCTCCAGGGTATAATGAAATTTGAAGTTAGAACTCTTTTGATCATTATTATTTCTCAGACTGAATGAAAAAGATTGAGGTTATCTATTGATATTGACGATTGTTCTACAAAAGATAGATTGGAGTTATTCATAATTTGATAATGAATCGATTAATTAAGAGTTGTTAATGTTTAGATAAAGAAAATTGATATACTTACTTAGAATAGAGACATTGATTTTGATTATAAGAAAAATATAGTTTTGATTTAGATCAATTTTTGAGTTATTGATTTTTATTATGGAATGACTTAATGATAAAATTTACTTCAAGAATAAGAATATTTAAGAGTTTGAGGGTTTGAGTAAGAAAATTTCGATGACTAGAAATAGTGATATTGATTCAATCAACAATGATGATATTGATCTTTATGAAATGACTTAATGATGAAGTTGCATCAAGAAATAAAATATCAAAAGTTCGAGAATGAGATTGAAATGATAAATCTTCAATCTTTGAAAGTATGAATAAGAGAAAATATTTTTAAATTATGATTGATTGAGATGTCATCATATGATTCATAGAAGTATGTTTTCCTATCTTATGATCGGGTTAAAATTAAGAGTGGTTAATATTTTGAAATAAATAAAAAATGAATGAATGATAATGAATGAAGTTCTTATGCAAGAATAGAGACATTGACCTTTTTCTATTCATAAGAGATAGATTTGATTTTAATTTGAGTCATGAGATATTGAATATTAATTTTTATAGAAAATAAGATCATAATTTTGAAATCTTAAAACATTGAAAATCTTTGAGATGGTGATCTTGATAAATAAGAAAATGGATGGTTCCGTTCAGATCAATATTTGATGTATTTACTTTTTCCTTATGGAATGATTTAAGAATGAATTTATATCAAGAATTAGAATATTGAAATATTTGTGGATGAGATTCAAGTAAGAAACTATGAAGACTCAGGCAAGAAAAATTTTGAGGATGAAATTTTTTTTAGAGGGGAAGAATGTGAGGCCCGGCCCAAGCAACGAATCCAAAGCCCAAAACAAAAAAAAAAAAAAGGAAGGAAAACAGAGGAGAAGAACTCCGGAAGGGAGTCTTCTTCCTCCGTTCACCGGCTCCTAATCGGAGTCGGAAACAAGTTTTCTCCGGCCCTATTTAAGGAGGAGATCCCTCCTCTCTCCTTTCCATTAAGAAATCTCGGGGCAAAATGGCGGCAATCACTGGAAATTTCTCACGGAGACCCGTCGCTGTGCCATCCAATTTCTCGCCGGAAAAGCTTCGCCGGCGACGGAGGTAAGCCTCCTCCTCTTCCTCTCTTCTCCCCCTTCCTTCCCGTGCCGATGTGCACGCTCGCCGGCGACCAGAGTCGCCGGATTTTGTTGCAGAAGAATTTTCTTTTTTTTGCCGTTTTGCCGTCGCCGGTGGTCACCGCCGACCATCGGTTTGGCCCTCTTCTTATCGGCGAGTCACCCCCTCCTGCCGACGGCTGCCCCATGTCGGCTGCGCCGTCGGCCGGCCAGCCAACGAGGGGACCTCACGGTCCCCTGTTTCGGCCCAAAGGAACCCACGGGAGAAAAAAAAAGAAAAGAAGAAGAAGAAGAAGGAAAAGAAAAAGAAAAAAAAAAGAAAAGAAGAAGAAGGAAAAGAAAAAGAAAAAGAAAAGAAAAAAGAAAAAAAAAAGGAGAAAAAGAAGCAAAAAAATAATACAATAATAATTTAATAATAATAAATAGGATTTTCTCCTCTCTCTTCCGTGAAGAAAAAAGAAAAAAAAAAGAGAAAGAAAGAGAGAAAGAAAAGAAGAAAAGAAAAGAAAAATTATTAAATTAATAAATAAATAATAATATAAATAATAAAATATGAGATAGAGAGTTTCTCTCTCTTCCCTCTCTCTCTTTAGCCTGAACTAGTATTTTCTCTCTCTAAAATTAGACTTTCTCTCTCTACTTTCTCTCTCTAGAATCCTCTCTCTAGATTATTTCTCTCTTTTAAGATTTTTAAAATTTTGAGAAGAATGATGATGAATTTAAATGATCCTCGTGATAGATTTTTGATCTGTGATCGTCGGACGGTACACCGACATCCACTTTGATCAGGTCAGGTATTTTTTAGATTTTATTTCTCATAATTTTATTGAATTTTTCACATGATAATTTCAGTATGATTTGATCCGATCAATCAAAATTTATTGAATCATATTGCCTGAAGAATCCAAGATGGATTTTCTCTCTCTAAAATTTTCTCTCTCTAGAATTTTCTCTCTCTAAAATATTCTCTCTCTTGATTGATTCTCTCTCTAAAATGATTAGTGAATGAAGAAATTTTTTTTAATAGTCTTGATCTGATTCTAATGAAGAACCCTGATCTATGATTGTCAGACAGCGTACTGGCACCCACCTTAATCAGACCATGAATCTTTAGATTTGATCATCCATGATCCCGATCTAGCCATGACTTGATTTGATCATGTTGATTTCACCAATTGAGATATTGGACCAATCTTAATATTTGATTGTGTCACCTGATCAATTCGAATTGTACCTCATGAATTCTCTCTCCTTTGATTTTCTCTCTCTACTTGATTTTATGAAATCGATGAAGAAACCTCGGTCCTATCACTTCGAATCTGATTTGATCTGATAGTCAAACTTTGGATCGTTTAGGTCCTAATTAGATTTTGATTAGATGAACTTAGATGATCGGACCCAATCTAAACCGTTGAAATATGGTATTTGTATTCTTTCTAATTATTGAAATTGATTCTGTATAGGATTGTGGATGTTTGATCATGGGATATCGCGATATGATCTACGAATAGAATTTTTTGAAGAAAATTTATATAATTATATGGATTTATTGGAATGCATTCGAGGTAAGTAATGTTTCACTTTTTTTAGATTTATCGATAAATTATAATATATTTTTCCGACATGATTTGTGAAACGGTGCATGAATTGGATGAATGGTATTTTGCTATGAAAATATCTTATTTGAAATATTATGATGAAGCATGATTGAACATATTGATTTCATAATGCATTATATTGATTGATTTTGATACTACATGATTATATATTTTCTTATCGAAATTAGAATATGAAATATGATTTATGAAGAATTATGATATAAGAAACATTATGAATTGACAACCTGACTATGTAAAGGACCCCGCCAATGGGGGCATATACATTGGCAATTGATTGTCCTGAGGGTTTATGTCGCCAGCGAGACCAGCGACATGTCGCCAGAGAGACCAGCGATAAACCGCCAGCGAGACCAGCGGTTCCAAAGGACATGGCTGCCAGATGATTCACAGCCTACCGCAAGCAGATACGCGGTATTATGACCCTGCCACAAAAAAAATATGGTCATAGCTCATGGTTGATGAAAAGAAATTGAAGAACAAAAGAAATTGAAATTTGAAAAGAAACTTAAATTTTCGAAAAAGAAATGAATTTGGCATGAATTATATTGCATAATTGAAATTGATTTTGAATTGATGAACTCTATATGCTTATTTTCTATAAATGATTATTTACTTATATGCCTGATGAAATCTGTTGAGAAGTGATCATTGCTTACTGGGCTGTCTAGCTCATTACCTTTTATTTTACTGTTTTTACAGATGTTGAGGAATTAAGATGATACAAGATATGAATGGAAGAGTGATCAGAAGCAGTATCTTTATACTTTTATTTTAGGTTGAAAGGCTTATTGAATTTGATGCAAAGCCTTTGAATTGTTGTTGAATTTATTGAGATATTAAAGAAAAAAAAATTAGGTCGTTATGTTTTGGATTTAAATTATTGAATAATTATTTCACTGTTATTTTAGGATAGCATGATAAGATGCCTTGCATGCTTATGGGAAGAGTTTTCTATGAGTATGCGGCGGTTGCCATGACCCTTGATTCACAATCTCGGGTCGGGGGTGTGACAACACATGAGGTTCAGATTCAATCCCGAGGATGAATGATTTTTTATCTATGATCTAGGAAGCCTATAAGGGATTAGATTTAAGTACTAATTAATTTTAAATTAAATCTAAATTAATTAGACTTAATTAGATTTAAAATTTTAAGTTAGACTTGGTTCAAAAGTCCTAAAGAGTTTAAGATTGACAGCCTTTCGAAATTATTTCGAACTAGCTTCTAATTGGATCCTTTTTGGATGAGATCCTAGGAGTCCTATTTTCACTGGGATTCCCTCACTCTTTGGCCAACCAGCATCTGGTATGGTGCTGGTTGTGGGCTGTCCCACATGGGTGTGGGTGTGGGTGCAAAATGGGTGCCATATGTGGTGCTAATCCTATCTCAAGTAGGAGTCCTTAGATAAGTTGTGGACTGATTCAAAGCTTATTTGAATTAAGAGTCCTATACTTATTAGGTCATAAGAATTATCTGTAAATAGAGAGGGTCTCTACCTATGGATGCATAGAAATCAATGTGAGAAAAAAGAGAAAAAGAGAGAGAGAGGCATGAGAGCTAGTGGGCACCTCTTCCCCCTTGGCATGTCCTCCTCCTTGCCGCCCATACTCTCCAAGCCGTGGGCCCTCCTTGGGTGTCCCCCCTTGCTAGTGTGAGGCATCACACCAGCACCACTCTTTCCATCTTTTGTGACCTTGTGAAGGTGCATCAATCCAAAGATTCATCCTACTTTCCTGTGTTGCCTGATGTGCGCGTGAAGTAGAGGGCTTGCAGTTCTAGACCTATGTGAAGGTTGAATCTAGATTTTAAAGATTTGATCTATAATTTTACTATAATTTAGATAAAAATTTGATCCTTATTCAGGTAGATTTATAAAAAAAATTTAGATACAACCCTAGTTATCCGTGAGAAATAGATTTCTTTCCCTTCAATTGGTATCAGAGTTGGGCTTTGATACATGGATGCATAACTGGATTTTTCTGGATTATTTACATATTGTATGTAATTAAAATTTTATGTTAGATATTAAATCTAATTTAAATCTATTTGAATAAAATTTTTGATCTGATTTTGATTAAATTAGATGAATCTAATCAATAGTTGATTAAGATTGTTATAAGTTTGTTATAATAAAATTTTATTATTGCTAAATTTTTATTAGAATAACAACATGAATTAAAATTTATTTTAAATTTATTTTAATAAAATTTTAATATTATTTTTTTGATTATGAAGTGGAACTTATTTTAGATCTGAAGTGGATTCATTTTGATGGATATTTAGATCTGAATTCAAATAAAATTTAGCACTACACCAAAATAGATTTAATCAAAAATTTAGTCATTATGTGTTCATATTTACATCTAATTAATTTTTTTATTTGATATTAGATCTAAAATTAATATTTTATAATCAACATAAGATATATTTCAGATCTGATATGATGTATATGATGCATCAAATCTAATTAGATTGGATGAAGAACATGATTGATGAGATCAAAGATATGTTCATGACATAAACTATTTTATCAAAATTACATATTGATGTAATTACATATAAAATTAGATTTTAGATCTTAGTAGCCTAGTACTCAATTTGATGAGATCATCAGACCATCCGATCATAAGAGATCGAAGAGATTAATCTCTCTCTCTCACATTCGACAGAAGCTCTTATGATGTGTAGGGATGTCATTGTGAATCGATTTCATGAAGAAAAAAAATGAACAGATTTATATAAACTATTTTAATCATAACTATGTTTAGATTAGATCTAAAGTTATTTATGATTCATTACAATAAGATGAATTCAGATATAAAATTATTTTAGAATCTGAATAGCATGTTATATAAGATGTAATCGATATTGATCTAAAAGTTATCATGATGCATGAGATGTATGCATGAAGTTTAGATCATACCTATGCATGTTTAATTGTTAAACATATTATGAAAATTTATTTTCATGAGTTCAAATATATGGTATGCTTCACCTGAAATCTTGGTAGAATAGTTCTACAAACTAAAACATATATTTTACATACTTAATTTTGAATTAAGTTTGAATAATCTAGATTGGAAAATTGAAGAACATTAAGACACCACATAAAATGATGGGCAAAGAGTTAGCTTGTATCATATCCTTCTAATGGGTTAGACCTATGGTTAGAAACAAATATGGATCAAGTAGAGAAATTAGTTAAATCTAATCAAGTGTTGAATTAGATTAGGTTAGAATTTCTCTAGATCAATCTCAATAGTTGATGTTTGATCAAGTCCATATTTTGACCCTAATAAATGGACTATGATCATGGCTCTGTGGTTGAGCCCGAATCTTCTAGTGGACCAAATCAAAACTGATCAACCAGTTGGTATTTAAGGTAAGTTTGACAGATTCGATCAAGTAATTTTTAATTGGGAGCTACTCACCTGGATATGTCTACGATGAGTTAATGGCACATCCCTCCCACTGATCTCACTTATCTGGCTAACATGGTAGATTATGTTTTAATTAGGTCATTCGTTGATTTGAGCTAACCCATGCCATCAAAGTTAATCAGTGTGACTGATGTAGGTATCTTTAGACCAGCTTGTGTCTGATCCTCTACATGACTTGGTGAAGTCAGTGAGAGGATTTACAACTTGAAGGTCAACTTCTTCTCTTATTCAAAGGTTAATAAAATCAAATCCTCTAAATTATTAGGTTTATAAAATGATACAGTTATGGTGATAACTTGTTCACAACCTCTCATTAAGGTATGTGATAATAAGTCCAATATTTCAATGAGGCATTGGAGGTGCCACACACCTAGTGTCTGTTAGACATTAAAATTATCATTCATTATATGACCATCTTATTGTACCTTCAGATCAATGCTCAGATTGATCGAGCCACACTTGGATCTGAACATCCATTTATTAGATATACTTGGTATTGTCATGTTAATGGTTGGACCTAACCAGAATTTTCAGTGGAGGCACCATATGCCTGCTGAAATAATACCTGGGACAAAACCAAATTGCTAGAAGTTATTTAGAGAAATAATTGGTTATGAACCTATCCATGGATGCGTTAGGATCGTCCGAGCCATACTCGAGCCCGAATGCAATCTATGTGGATTTTGGTACCCACTAAGAAATTAATATAATTCTTCAAGTTGGAGGTAGAGGCTATCAATTTGTATAAAATAGTAGGAGAACCTTTAAACTAAAGTCTATGTCTTTGGGATTAAAAAGTAATTCATATACTAATAGGCTTTTATTTTTTCTTTCAACTATGGCCAATATATTAACTCTTCATTCACTGTTGGATAGCGACAAACTTATCGGACCCAACTTCGATCGCTGGTATCGAAAGTTGAAGATCATCTTGGATCATGAGAGGATTCTGTACATCCTTACAGATGAGGTACCTGAAGAACCTGCTGTCAATGCTCCTCGTGTTGTGAGAGACACTTACATGAAGTGGTTTAATGACCGAATGACTGTGTATTGCGTAATGAGGGCAGCTACGAATGACAAACTTAGCCGTAAGTTTGAGGATGTACAGCCTGAGTAGATCATTCAAATATTGAATGAGTCCTTCGGAACCCCTGAGGATGTGGAGAGATACAAAACCTCCTACAAGTGTTCAATACCTATATGCAAGAGGAGGCTTCAGTCATCGATCATGTACTGTACATAATTGAACAAATTGAATGCCTAAGCAAACTTGGCTTTTCGTTGCATGAACAGTTAGGCAAAGATGCTATCCTCAACTCGCTATCAAAATCTTACCTACCCTTTCTCAGTCATTATAGAATGATGAAGTCTGCAGTAAACTACCATGGTTTGCTAGGGTTAATGTAGACTTTTGAGAAGGACCACCAGCTCCAGAAGGAACTGCTGCATGTTGTGGGAGGTTCAACTGTAGGTTGTCGATCTTCTAGGAGAAAAAAAAAAGAAGAAGGTACAAAAATCCCATACCGTCGATCCTAAATAGAACAAATCATCAAAAATCGATAAGAGTAAGATAGAATGCTTCTTTTGTAAGAAGCTGGATCATTGAAAGAAAAATTATCCTGCATACATAGCCACCCTTGAACCAAACAAGCTTAAGAATAAGAGAAAGAAGCAAATGGTTGCTTCACAAGGTACCTATATGATAACTCCTTATAATTTCTCTATTTGTAATACCACTATCTGGATATTGGATATCGGAAGTCTGATTAATATATGTAATTCATTACAGGGATTGCAGGTAAGTAGAAAGTTTCAAGAGGGTGAGTGGTTCCTAAACGTTAGAGATGGAAGTCTTGTTCCAGTTCTGACCTTAAAAACTTTACAGCTTGCCTTCGAGTTTACTAGTGTCATGTTAGATGATTGTCATTATTATCCCTCCTTTCTGGTGAATGTTATCTCTGTAGGTCTTTTGGTCAAACTTAATTTCAAGTTATAATAAAAGATGATATTTGTGATATCATTGCGAATGATACTGCAATTACGTATGGACAATTAAGACATGGCATATACATAATATCATGGCCTGTTGGTGTAATGTACATATCTAGTAAACATTCTAAATTAGATAATATCAGTGAATCCTACCTTTGGCATTGTAGGCTAGGTCATGTAAACAAGAGTAGAATTGATAGGTTGATCAAGGAACGTGTCTTTGAAATAGATGATTGTGAATCATTATCGACTTGTAAGTCATGTCTACTTGGTAAGATGACTAAGTCACGTTTTAAGGAAAAAGGTGAGAGAGCCAACAATGTTCTAGATATAATACATACTGATGTATGTGGACCTATGAATATAAGTGTCAAAAGAGGATACTACTACTTCATTACATTTACAGATGACCTATCAAGGTATAGGTATGTCTATCTTATAAAGCATAAATCAGAATTATTTGAAATATTCAAATGATTCCATATTGAAGTAGAGAAACAGACTGGAAAGAGTATTAAGATTCTTCGATCAGATCGAGGAGGTGAATATCTCACTAGTGATTTTCTGACATATCTAGAAGAGAATAAAATTTTCTCATAGTGGAACCCTCCTAGAACACCACAATATAACAAGATATCTGAAAGAAAAAATCAAATCTTGTTAGATATGGTTCGATCCATGATGGGCTTTACGAATCTGCCAATCTTCTTCTAGGGATATGCTCTAGAAACTACCTGCTATATTCTGAATAAGGTGCCGCATAAGTCTGTCGATAAAACTCTATATGAGATATGGACTGCAAGTAAGTCGGTGCTCTCACACCTTAGGGTCTGGGGGTATCCAACTTATGTCAAGTATTTAAAGACAAATAAGCTTGGACCTAAGTTCGATAGATGCTTGTTCATAGGGTATTCAATGAAAACTAAAGGATACTACTTCTACCTCACTGCAGAATAAAAAATATTTATCAGTAGCAAGGTAGCTTTTTTGGAAAAGAAGTTTCTTAGAGAAGGAGCTAATGCTTATAAAATTGAACTTGATAAAGTTCAAGAGGTAGAAGGACTAATACAGAATTGGATTTGATTGGAAAATCGAATTCGGAGCTAGTAGAGGTGCCATTAAGGAGATCCATTAGAGTATCACGTCAGCCAGACATATACTACGGTTTCTTAGTCTAGGATGGTGACCCCATCGAACTTGATGAGAACGATGAGGATCCGATCACCTATATGAAAGCCATGCAAAGGCCCAACTCTCAAAAATGACTTGAGGCCATGAAGTCCGAGATGGAGTCCAGGGAGATCAATAGTATATGGATACTAGTTGATCTATTCGGATGGATAAAATCCATAAGGTATAAATAGATTTTCAAAAGAAAAAGAGGAGTGGACGGAAAGTTAGATACCTATAAAGCCCGTCTAGTTGTCAAGGATTATCGTCAATGTTATGGTATTGACTATGACGAGACATTCTCTCCTGTGGCAATGTTCAAGTCCATCCAAATTATGCTTGGTATAGCTGCACACTTAGATTATGTGATTTGGCAAATGGATGTCAAAATCATTTTTCTTAATGGAGAGCTGGATGAAGAGGTGTATATGATACAGCCTGAAGGGTTTACATCCACAGATGAGTTTAAGGTGTGCAAGCTAAATAGGTCCATTTATGGACTTGAGCAGATGACTAGGAGTTGGAACATGCATTTTAATAAGGTGATCAAAATGTATGGCTTTGTTAGGAATAGAGAAGAACTTTGTATCTATAAGTGGGCTATCGATTTTGTGGTCATCTTTCTTGTACTGTATATAGATGACAAACTGTTACTTAAAAATGACATCTCGACTTTACAGAGTGTGAAGCTATGGTTATCATCATAATTCTCCATGAAAGACTTAGGAGAAGCATCCTACATCCTATGAATGAAGATCTATAGAGATAGATCTAGAAGGTTGCTTAGATTATCCCAATCCACGTACATCGATACCATGTTGAAGCGGTTCAACATGGAGAATTTCAAGAGAGGCTATCTTTCGATAGGCCATGGAATTACTCTCTCAAAGAAGGATTGTCTGACAACTCCTGAAGAAAAATAGCATATGAGTATAATATCGTATGCTTTGGCAGTGGGATCTATTATGTACGCCATGACGTGTATAAGATCGGATGTTGCCTATTCACTAGGGATAGTGAGTAGATACCAATTTGATCCGGATGAGAACCATTGAAAGGTTCTGAAGAAAATCTTTAAGTATTTGAGAAATTTTAAAGATCAATGGCTTATCTATGAAGACACTGATCTGAAATTTATGGGATATATTGATTTCAGTTTCCAATCAGATTGTGATGACAGCAGATATCGGTGAACGTAGGTGATTTTATGCATGTATTTTGAAATTTTGTTGAATAAATTATAGTAGAAGATAATTAGATTAATCAAATTAATATAACATGCATATGATCTAATCATCAAATCAATCTACTCTAGGATCTATGATATGATATGATGCATATAAAATCTGAAAAATACTGAAGATAAAATCAGCATGCATGCATGTGAGCAGTGGATCACATCTACTTCCAATCTGAGTTCAAAACTTGATACCTTTGTATGGATCGATGATCGTCTGGTGAAGGAGATTCTTATTAGTTGCTCACAGCCACACATGCATCCGGTCTCTATAAAAAATCCACTCGAAGCTCCGATCTGATCGGTCTTCTCGAGAGTGCTAGCTCGCACGAAGACCTTCTTCTTGGTTGATCTGAATTTTTTCTTCAAATTTTTGAAATCTTTTTAGAGATTGAAGATGGACTTCTAGAGGAGATGAAGAGGTGGAAGAAAGATGGACAAAACACTATTTTCTCTCTTGTTTTTCTCTCTTCCCAAACCCTGAGGTAGAAACCCTAGAAGACTAGATTTTGCGCATACCCCAAGAGAGAGGACTTTCCTCCTCTTTTCATGCCAAGAACCATGCCCCAAAGCCCCTCAACATGGAGAACTCCTTCTCTAGTCTCTTACATACACAAAAGTAATACATAAACCCCTTTTTATTGGCATGTAATAGGATTAGGTGAAGAGTCTTAAGAATCTTGGACTTTTCAAGATATGTCGCCCCTTCTCCCAATTCCATGCCAAAACATGCCCAAAAAAATATGAGATGCCCCTTTCCATATTTTTTTATGGTAAATCAGTTCTCCAACTAATTTTTCTTAAAAAATTTTCTCAAAATGTTGCACACATAAAGAGAGAAAAATAAGTTGGCGTGTGGAGTGATTTGGATAAGAACAGATTCTCTTGATATGGAATGTTTTGAAATTCAATTTTAAAATCTTCTTTTTATCAAAACCAAATTAGATTTAGACATAAGAAAGGAAGGGGAAGACCTCTTTGGCATGAAAAAATCTCACACAAAAACCTTTTGAGCATGGAGAAAGTTGGCATCAAAGTGGGAGGCGCATGGGGAGGAAGAGTTCAATCCTATATGGACTCTAGATTTTCTTATTTGTATCC
Organism: Elaeis guineensis; assembly: GCF_000442705.2. Classification (NCBI taxonomy): domain Eukaryota; kingdom Viridiplantae; phylum Streptophyta; class Magnoliopsida; order Arecales; family Arecaceae; genus Elaeis; species Elaeis guineensis. Next base: position 42,466,194 of record NC_025998.2, read on the forward strand.
AAACCAAATCACATCTCATTTAGCCCAAATAAAATATATAAAATTTAATCTAATTAGATTCATAAATCTATAATCAAATCTCAATCAAAATAAAAATTGATTGAATCAAAGTCTTGATCAAATCAGAGATAATTCTCCCTTAGCGATTAGGTCATTTGATAATCTTATCGGGTCAAATCTAATTAAATCCAATTCAATTAGATTTTATTTAATCCTATTTACTTAATCAAATTGAACTAATCAATAATTTAATTACTAATTAATTTTCTATTAATTCACTAACACTTGGTGAATTAATTTATTACAACTTTTGCATAAGATTAACCATCAATCGAATTGACGATTAAGTCCTTAAACGATTCTCAATCATTGATCAGCCACATAATTAATCAGAAACTTCTTTTGAGTGTGACCCCATAGGTTTGAACCTAAATCAATAGTATAAAAATAACTTTCAGAATCAATCGATGTAACCATCTAGCAATGGTGACCCGATATCTGGATAGGTCGAATCAAGGTGAAGCAACATTCAAGAACTTATTGACGTATGGTTACCATATAATTCATTTGCTTGACCCTAATGCTCGAGGATGATCTAGGATTTAGCTGTCAATCCTAAATAAGTCATCTACATTATATTTCATTCTTTTAAATCCATCACATGGATTATTCGAACCCAGATTTTGCTAAATTGAAATACATTGATATATTAACTCCTACTAATCGGAGGGGTCAATCCCATTTTGACTCACGTACCGACTTGATAAGTACTTGACTGCACCTAGAAACCTTCTGTTACTGAACTAAAAACTTAGTTAGTTTGGTACTAAAGTATAGTGAGTTGCTTGTAAGTCTCCATGGTGATATCAGGTCGGAGGGACACTTATACCCATATCCTTCGCGAGCTACCCATGATAGCAGAGTGCTCCACAGTTGGTCATGTTCAGTGAGATGTACTCCTACATCTCACCTGCATACCATACCAGTGTCTCCACACTATTTGGTTACGAGGGTAACCAACGCATATGGCACACAACGACCTACATTTTGATATCGCTATCATCTTAGTAATAGCGTATCGTTTGGTCACGAACCAATTTAAGAACTACACGATAAATCCTCTTTTATCGATCAAAGTAGTTCTAAGAATTTCATCACAACATACGAGTTTGTTAGAAAATATAATCTTATGATGAAAAAAACTAAATAACTTTTATTATTTATCAATTCATATATATTTATAATTAGCACAATCGTCAAACAGATGACTTTAGGACATATTTTTCAACAACTTTCATTTGGACTAAAGCCAATCAGTATAGTATCATATATCCATCTTTGATTTATCATCTCAGAACTCCTAAATATCGAGGCTTTAATAAATAGATCGGTCAAGTTATTCTTTCCATCGATCTTCTAAAGATTGACGTCATCTTAACAGATTTTCTAAATAAGGTGGTAGTGATGCAAAATGCTTGGTCAACTAATGGGACTTCGACTCCTTGACATAAGTTATGGCTCCGGTGCTATAAAATACAGTAGGACCATCATCAGAGAGTGTCACTCCTAGCTTGTCAGTAAATCTGTACAATCACATAGCTTCTTTGCAAGTATCAAATGCTGCAATACATTCTGCGTTGCAATTTGAATTTGGCTATATTGCTCTGCTTGGAACCTTTCCAGCAGATTGCTCCATTATTTAGAGTAAGGATGTATTTCGATACATTCCTACTATTATTATATCTGTTGGGTATAAAATACTCTCCAGTCGAAGTTCGGGTCAGGAGTGATCCTCCAGGGATTCTACCGACGTCCGACCTTCGATGACATCTTTCCGAACCTCTCTGACGGCCGAGCCTCCGCAATATTCCCAAGTTCTACCGACGGATAAACCCCTACCAGTGTCAACCGGATTCTTCACGACGGACGGACTCCATCCAAGTTTCTACGGTGGTTGACCACCTTCTAGACTTCGTCCGAACTCCTACGGGAGCCGGACCTCTTCCCCGAACTCCAACTGTAGGTAGCCTTCGTCCGGGCTCTTACGGGAGCCAGACCTCTTTCCTGAACTTCAACTGTAGGTAGACTTTGTTCGGACTCCTACGGGAGCCGGACTTCTTCCCCGAACAGGTAGACTTCGTCCGAGCTCCTATGGGAGCCAGACTTCCGCCCTAAACTCCTGTTGTAGGTAGACCTCACCCAAACTCCTACAAGGGCCGGACTCCGAGCTTCTACTGCAAGCGACCGACTCCGAGCTTCTTCTATAAATGATTTACTTCAAATTTCTACCATGAGCAGTTCGCACCGGATTCCCACTGTAAGCCTTTACCCGAGCTTCCATTGTGGATGAATTCCTTCTGGATTTCTATTGCAGACAAACTTCGGTCGAGATTCCTCGACAAATGATCCCCATCCGAGCTTCTACAGAGATCGGACTCTGACCGAACTTCTGTAGCAGATAGATTTTGGGTACACGAAATCCAGCAGCTGGACCCCTCCAGCGGATGAACCTCTCTAGCTCCATCCGACATCCACTGCCGGTCGACCCTCTGTCAAATTCTGCACGAAACCAGACTTTGTCTGTGGAAAGCATCTGACCGAGCTCCTACGGCAAGTGGCCCTTGCCTGTAGCCTTAACGCCCAAGGCACCCAACGGTAGAAGGTTCGCCAGCAACATCCGAGCTCCTCTCAGATGGATAGCTATCTCGCTCCGCCAGGCACCTCAATCGAGCTTCGACCGACAGGCTTGGACCCCCTGGCAGGCCACAGTAACGGCCACGACTCTGCTCCACTTCTTGCGACGGATACCGCACGGCTCCACCACTCCCTGGCAGGCCACAGTAATGGCCACGACTCTGCTCCACTTCCTGTGATGGATACCGTGCGGCTCTTCCAGTCTCTGGCAAGTCGTGACAACGGATGCCGCTCCACTCTCCGCAACAGGCTCCACGTGGTAGGTCACGGTGATGGCCATGATTCCACTCTACTACTCTTCATAACAAACTCCTCCTGGTCCCGAATGGCCCATGACCAGATAGTTACAAACGTTGCTATCAATCTGTTGCACCCTCTACCTATAAAAAGGGGACCCCAGATATATTATTCTCTAAGCTCTAATTTTTATATCAAAACTCTGCTAAAATTTCCGTTCGAGCACTCCATTCTTGTTGAGGCAGAGAACTGACTTGAGCGTCGGAGGGTCTTGCCGGAGCACCCCCAACTCTGGTTTAGACTTCCTTTGCAGGTCCTGGTGGTGACCGCGGCTCCCTCGACTCCAGCTTCTCCGACGTCGGTGGATTTTTGCATCAACAGGATTGGAGCTAGAGGAAGGGCTGTGTCTTCGCAGTACCCTTATTCTTAAAGGAGCGCTCAACGGGACCACCTCCGGTCATCCTCTCCGACATCCTCTTCTCCTTCCTCTACCAGATCTTCACCTGATGCCTCCCCGCAAAGCATCCACCCGACGATCCACGGCCTCAGCAGCCAGATCTCAGGCTCCGACCTCACCTCCAGTTTCTCAGGCTCCTCTTTCTCCTTCGGCAACGGCGGTTGGCGTGGAGCAATTCGACTTGCTGGTTCAGTAGGTCAGAGGCCTCACTGAGCGGCTAGGCCATGCAGCAGCAGTAACAGCCGCAGACATCGGTATGACTGGAGAGAACATCGCTGGAACTCCAAAATCTGGTAGTAGGATGGGCCACTTGGGCCAGTCGCCCCATCTTTCTCGAAAAGATGAATCCGAGGGTGGAGAGCCCTCAGTCAGATCACGATTCTACTCCTGGAAGATCTCTATCTCCATTCTGCCAGAAAACCCTCGAGACTCGTAGTCAAGAGGATTTCCTGGATCGAAGGCTCCAGGAGATGAACCGTCGGATCGAAGAACTCCGCCATGCTCCCCCCGCTTATGGTGAGGATATTTGTACTGACCCTCCCTTCTCTCAAATGATCATGCAAGAACCGATCCCGCCAAACTTCAAGTTCCCTTAATTTGAAAGCTACGATGGGACTTCGGACCCAGTTGACCACCTGGAGGCCTTTCGGACAATGATGCTACTCCATGGCGCGTCGGACACCATCCTGTGTCGAGCTTTTCCATCCACCTTGAAGGGAGAGATGAGAAACTGATACTCGATGCTGAAGTCGGGTACCATCTTTTCCTTCAATCAGATGAGCCACCAGTTTGCGGCTCATTTTATTAGCAGCCAGCATCCTCGGAGGGGTTCGGAGTCCCTCATCAACATCAAGCAGAGGGAGGGGGAGTCCATTCGGGCTTACGTCAACCGTTTCAATGTCACCGCGTTGGAAGTCTGGAACTTGGACCAATCGATCGCGATGGCCCCTTTGAAAGGTGGCCTTCAAAAGAACGACCTTCTATTCTCCCTGGAGAAGAAATATCCCAGGGATTTTGCTGATTTATTGGCTCGGGCCAAAGGGAACGCCCGAGCAGAAGAAGCCTTCAAGATGAAGGATGAGGAGACCGCGAGAGAGCGGTAGGCGGGAGACTCGAGTAAGCCCACAGTCGAAAAAGGGCCGAGAGAAGCTCGACCGCATTCTCAAACTCCTCCCGGGCACAGGTGCGCCCAGACTCCTCCCTGAACGCACAGGCAGAGAAGGTTGGAGTGCCGGGTTTGGCGGGGCTCTCCCCCAGGAAGATTCCGCAGCTATGCCCCCCTCAACGCATCGAAAACCCAGGTGCTGATGGAAGTCAGAGAGCAGCTCCCAAGGCCAGAAAGGATGCGCACACACCCCGAAAAGTGCAATCCTACAAGTTCTGCCTCTACCATTGTGACCACGGCCACGACACAAAGGAATGCATTCAACTCCGAGATGAGATCGAGGAGCTCATCAGACGAGGTCGGCTCGACAGGTTCATTCGACGCCGGCCTGAGAGTAGAGAGGATCGGCCAAGGACCCTGTCGCAACCTGAGCCGTCGAGGAGGGAAGAGCAGCCCAGAGATCGACCACCAATTGGGATAATCAACTCCATCTCTGGAGGACCTGGATGGGGAGCAGACCTTCTACAGTCCTGAGATTTGAAAAACCTATAAATGTATTGTGAACGACTTCGCTTTAAATCAAGATTCCTTTCAGATTTGCACATCTTCCCCTTTTGGCATGAACTTGTAATGACAGGGGATAACCCCTTCAGACAACGAAAACAACACCTAATATGGATGAAATCGAAGGCCCAGTTATTTTTAGACCGGATGGGGGGAGAGGCCCTACAGCACCCATACGCACCCCCACAGCCATGTTAGGGATAGGAGGAGAACCTTGCCCTAACATGAGCAAGGTCGAAGGCCCAGTTATTTTTAGACCGGATGGGGGGAGAGGCCCTACAGCGCCCATACGCGCCCCCACAGCCATGTTAGGGATAGGAGGAGAACCTCGCCCTAACATAAGCAAGGTCGAAGGCCCAGTTATTTTTAGATCGGATGGAGGGAGAGGCCCTACAGCGCCCATACGCGCCCCCACAGCGATGTTAAGGACAGGAGGAGAACCTCGCCCTAACATGAGCAAGGTCAAAGGCCTGATTATTTTTAGACTGGATGGGGGGAGAGGCCCTACAGCGCCCATATGCGCCCCCACAGCCCTGTTAGGGACAGGAGGAGAACCTCGCCCTAACATGAGCAAAATCGAAGGCCCAATTATTCTGAGACCGGATGGAGGGAGAGGCCCTGCAATGCCCATATGTGCCCCCACAGTCCTATTAGGAGCGGAGGAAGAACCTCATCCTAATCTGAGCTAAGATCGATTGCATCAGAAGTAAGGGAAGAACATCATCCTGATGCCAACTAAGGTCCGGTCATTCAAGACCAGATAAGAAAAAGGGAACCTTCTCAGCGGCCTCTTCATACTCCCGCGACCCCACTAAGAGCAGAGAAAAAACCCTCACTCGAGAAAAGAAAAAGGAAAAATGGGAAGGGGGTTAAAAAGGAAAGTGACGAACTGCATCAGCGACGAATGGAAAACAAATTACATCAAAGATACAGGAAACCTCATCTCAGCGAGGATTGGGGTTCTTATCAAAATCTCCAGTCTCCAAGAGAGCTCTCAACACAGGCCAAGGATAAGACGGCTTTCTCAAGACGATGAGAAGCTCAGACCTCCGAGCTCGAACTCTGAAAGGAGACGTCAAACCCAAGTGGCCCCGGACAAATCTGCGGCCATGAACAAAAGGATGGGTCAATGTGACGGCAATCGGGTACCTCCGAACGGCATCGATATCGAGCAAGGCAAAAGCCGAAAGGAGCTCGGCAAATGACAATTCAACATGTGAGTAAAAGAGATAACGGAAAATTTCCTTCTCATGTCATTAATTAAGTATACATTACAGAGCCCTTGAGGCTGAAGAAGAAAGATGACAAAAAAAGTAAGCCGACGCGGTGACGACCAAGAACCTCCAGACGACATCGGCATCGAAAAAAACAAAACAACAACAAACAAACAAACGGCAAAAGAAGACACATAGAAGGACGAAAGGCAAAAAGAGCCCTAAGGGGGCCCGGCTTCCTCCGACTTCGAACTTTCGGCTTCGACCCTCATCAGGGAGTGCCTTAAGCTCTCGACTTCTTCTTCCAATTCTTTCTCTCTTATTAGCATCTCCACGTACCTCCGATGAAGCCACTGGCTTTCGTTCTCCGCCTCTCGGTGCCTCTTTCTCAGGACCTCGGATTCCGCCTCTGCGTCCTTGACTGCCTGCTGCTCGTATACCAACTGGATCTTCAATTACTGTAGCTCAGCCTTCCCCTCCCCAAAAATGACAAATAGCTCTTCTACGGTTCATCTCAGGGATTGGAGTTCGTCGGGATCTCGAACAGGAGCAAACTGAGCTCCTTCAGCTAGCTGCCTTTGAAGGCAGGCAACCTCGTCGGTCGCCATCCTGAGCTTCCCCCTGTAGTCGTCCACCTGCTTGCACCAACCGGCCCGATACGCATTGTAGTTTGCCTCAGCATTCTGAAGCTGTTGCTGAAGGTCAGAGAACTTCTTCGACCATTCTTGATCGCAGTCGGCCCGAGTCGAAAGCCAGAACGAGCTCCCTTCCAACTGGCTGATCTTCTCCTGCGCAGCCGACAGCTCCGCTCTGAGAGAGCTGATTTTGGAAGCTTGAGCCCAAGACCGATCACTGGCGCGCTTCTTGTGTTCCTCTAGCTCCTTATCGAAGTTTGCCTTCCTCCGATTGTACTCCATGATCCCCTTCACGTGGAGGTTTCGAAAGTAGGTGGCCTCCGCAGTGGCCTCAGAGTGGCTCTCTCTCAACCCGCGAAGTTCGTTCTCCATCTCCTTCGACCTTTTTGTTAAATGACGAACTTTCTTCCTCAGATGTTGGATCGTGGACTTCAGTGGAACTCCCTGTGGTAAGGGAAGCACTTCGGCAGGACACTACCATCGGGAGACAAAAGCGTCAAGGTGCGTCTCATTGCAGAAAGAAAAGAAAAAGAGTGGAGAAGCCCTCCATAAGGAGAAACCCAATTTTATTGATTGAGTGTTTCTTAAAGACAAAAGAGAAAAAAAAAATTGCAATAAAAGAAAAAATACAAAGTCAGAGGTCTCAGACCTCTGAAATAGGAGTTGGGGAGCTCAGTGTTCTTGGAAGGGGAGCTACGGTGGCAGCGACAGTGGGAGAGGGTCCGGCTTCGTCTTCAGATGCCTCATCCAAGAAGCTGAGGTCGAGCTCAGAAAATTTTTTGACCACCTTCTCTTGATAGAGCTCGAACCCTTTGATGAATGCTTCTTGGCCGAACTTGACGTTCAGGTCCCTCATCTCCGCAGAGGCCTTGAACTCCTCCACCGCTAGGACCCTGGCCTCCAAGATCAGAATCAAAATCTGCTCCGTCAAATTTGCGACCTCGGCCTCCGCCTTCCTCACCATCTCCTCCGAGGCCTGCTTTTCTTTCTCAAGGGCCTCTTGGAGGTTGGCTACCTCGGCAGCCTTTTCTTTGAGGCGGGCGGCTTCGGCCCGGTGACCCTCCTCCACCTGGATGGCATCCCTCCTCGCCCGGTTCATCGCCTCGATGTTGGCAAGGAGCTGGTGCCCGATCTGCATGGGCAGCCAGGAGGTCAGAATGAAAGTTGAGAAGCTAATTAAATGTAGGTGCGAGGGGAAGGAGGAAAGTGAATCTGTTTACCTTGAGAAAGGACCCTAGAGAGTCCCAAACCTGCTGCTCGGGGTCGGCGCGAACGATCCTCTGGATGACTTTAGGCAAGATGCAGCCATCGACCAGTCGCTTTATTAGGTCCCTGTCATTAAAGGGATTCTCCCCTGGCTCTTCTTCGGAACCATGGGACTCTTTGATGGCAGCTCGGTGGCTACTCACCCTATGGGCCACCATCTTCCTTCTCCTCCCCCTCTCAACCCCTGGCACCTCCTCGAAGCGGGCCCCCGAAGCGAAAACCTCAGTGGGAGAACTCCTAAAAGAGGCCTGGGGAGCCGGAGGTTCGGCATCTGAAGGAACATCGATCGCGAGAGCCACCTGGGCAGGCATGGCTGAGCTCGTTTCCTCCATTCTGGCCTTCTTTGCCGACCCGGAGGCCGCATCGCCTTTCCTTTTGTGAACCTTGTCGCCCCTGGCAAGCATCCGTGCTACTTCGGCATCCATTCTTGAAAAAAAAAAAAAGATTAGCAATGGGATGAAAAGGGAAGAGGTGACGCACAAAAAAAAAAAAAAAAAAGAAAAGAAGAAAAAGAGAAAAAGAGAAAGGGAAGAACAGAAGGAGGAAAGAAGAAGAAAGAAAAGATGGAATATTCACAGGATCCAGGGGGCTCAAGCCGATGTTGAACAAAAACTGCTCCTTCAGAAGATTGGAAGGGAAGGAGTTGGATAGCTAAGAAGCTTCCGCATGGCCTGAAGGTCATCTTCCCCCAGGCTGGGAGCCCGACGGACAGAGTCCCTCAGGGAGCCCCAAGGGGGCAATCCCAGCTTCAAGGTCGGATATTGGACGTAGAGGTACTTCTCCTTCCAGTTATGGATTGAAGAGGGAGCACCTTTTAGCAACCCTTTCTTGCCGAACTGGAGGGAGAAGTACCACCAGTCCTTTGTCGAGGGGTGGCGCTTGAAGGTGTAAAAATACCTAAACAAAGAAAGAGATGGCTGAACTTCGACTACATGGCAAAGGGAGAGGAACCCTATCAGAAACCTAAAGGAATTCGGCGCGACTAAAGCTAAAAAAATATCTAAAAAATGAAAAAGAGCGACGACGAAGGGTGGAAGCGGAAGCCGGAGCCCAGCACGGAAGGCCTCCTGGTACAGGCAGAAACGGCCAGGTGGGGGGGTGCTAGCCCGATCGACGAGACTAGAAAGCTCCAGATCGTACTTCGAAGGAACTCCATACTGAACCTTTATCAGCAAAAGTTCATTCGGAGTCAGAGAACAGGGAATGACGCCCGACACAAAAATCGGACGAGCCCCAGCCCTAGATGTGGGTTCGTCTACAGTATGAGGGTTCTGGAGGACTGAGGCAGACGAACTTCTGGAACCGCTAGAGGCGGAGGTGTCAGAAGATATTTCAAGCAAGGATCCTAAAAATCCCAAAGAAATCAGATGAAATAAGAGCCGAAAGGCTCATGGGGGACCTAACAAGAGGAATGCGACAGAAGGAAAATGGGGGAGAAGGGGCACCTAGATGGCAAGAAAAGGAACGAAAGTTTCAGGACTAACCTAAGTCGCTCTGAAGGATGCAGAGGCGCAAGGATAGGGATGACTCGAAGAACACCTAGGGCCAAAGCGGATGCCAAGGAAGGTCAGAGCTCTCGGAGAGAAGGTGGCCGCCAACAGGACTCTCAGGCGGAATGAGACTCCTGGAGGTGGAAAGGCGGGTTTAAATAGACCCTGGGATCCGGTGCTATAATGATCGCGGATCTCCCTAGGCCAACCCATGCTCGCCACATGTCCCACTCGCCACAGCAGGCGGCTAAAAGCGGCGGACGACTGACAAAGCCATTACTATGTCGTACCTAGGACAACGCTCCAGCTTGAATTTCGAAAAGTCTCTTCGGATCGCCTCGATTTGAAAAGACTCCAGCACGTGCGCATTAAATGCCAGGATTTCTGAGGGCGGTCGTGTGCGGGTTTCAAGGGAGCAACTTCGGCTGTGAAAATTTCTCTGTACTTCCTTCATTCTAAACTCGAACTCAAAAGTAGGGGGACTGGTGTTGGGTATAAAATACCCCCCAGCTGAAGTTCGGGTCAGGAGTGACCCTCCAGGGATTCTACCGACGTCCGACCTTCGATGATATCTTTCCGAACCTCTCTGGCGACCTAGCCTCCGCAACATTCCCAAGTTCTGCCGATGGATAAACCCCTAACAGTGTCAACCAGATTCTCCACAACGGACGGACTCCATCCAAGTTTCTATGGTGGTTGACCACCTTCTAGACTTCATCCGGACTCCTACGGGAGCCGGACCTCTTCCCCAAACTCCAACTGCAGGTAGCCTTCGTCCAGGCTCCTACGGGAGCCAGATCTCTTCCCTGAACTTCAACTGCAGGTAGACTTTGTCCGGACTCCTACGGGAGCCGGACTTCTTCCCCGAGTAGGTAGACTTCATCCAAGCTTTTACGGGAGCTGGACTTCCGCCCTGAACTCCTGTTGCAGGTAGACCTCACCCGAACTCCTACAAGAGCCAGACTCCGAGCTTCTACTGCAAGCGACCCACTCTGAGCTTCTACTACAAACAATCTACTTCAAATTTCTACCACGAGCGATCCACACCGGATTCCCACTACAAGCCTTCACCTGAGCTTCCTTTGTGGATGAATTCCTTCCGAATTTCTATTGCAGACAGGCTTCGATCGAGATTCCTCGATAAATGATCCCCATCCGGGCTTCTACAGAGATCGGACTCTGACCGAACTTCTGTAGTGGACAAATTTCGGGCACACAGAATCCAGCAGCTGGACCCCTCCAGTGGATGAACCTCTCCAGCACCATCCGACATCCACCGTCGGTCGACCCTCTGCTGAATTCTGTGTGAAACCGGACTTCATCTGCGGAAAGCCTCTGACCGAGCTCCTACGGCAAGTGGCCCTCGCCTGCAGCCTTAATGCCCAAGGCACCCAATGGTAGAAGGTTCGCCAGCAACATCCGAGCTCCTCTCAGATGGATAGCTACCTCTCTCTGCCAAGCACCTCAACCGAGCTTCGGCCGACAGGCCTAGACCCCCTAGCAGGCCACAGTAACGGCCACGACTCTGCTCCACTTTCTGCGATGGATACCATGCAGCTCCACCACTCCCTGGCAGGCCACAGTAATGGCTACGACTCTGCTCCACTTCCTGCGATGGATACCGCGCGGCTCCTCCACTCTCTGGCAAGTCGCGACAACGAACGCCGCTCCACTCCCCACAACAGGCTCCACGTGGCAGGTCACGGTGATGGCCACGATTCCACTCCACTACTCTTCATAACAAACTCCTTCTAGCCCCGAACGGCCCACGGCCAGACGGTTACAAACGTTGCTATCAGTCTGTTGCACCCTCCGCCTATAAAAAGGGGACCCCAGATACGTTATTCTCTAAGCTCTAATTTCTATCTCAAAACTCTGCTAAAATTTTCGTTCGAGCACTCCATTCTTGATGAGGTAGAGAACTGACTTGAGCGTCAGAGGGTCTTGTCGGAGCACCCCCAACTCTGGTTTAGACTTCCTTTACAGGTCCTGGCGGTGACCGCGGCTCCCTTGACTCCAGCTTCTCCGACACCGATGGATTTTTGCATCAACAATATCCAACTAAAAATTGGAGTCATACTCTATAAGTTTTAAGTCAGATTCTCCATAATCAAATCACCAGTTCTTAGCATTTCTCAAATACTTAAGGATGACCTTCCAATGATTTTCACCCAGATCTTGCAGGTATCCACTCACTATCTTAGTGAGTATACCATATCTGATCTCGTATATGGTGTACATGATAGAATACATTCTACTGATAAACACTCTATGTATGTAGATAAAGATTATCTAAGCAGCCTCTTAGATCTATCTCTATAGATCTTCATCTTTAGGATGAGGGATGCTTTTTCAAAGTCCTTTATGGAGAACTATAATAATAGTGAAACTTTTATTTTTTGTAATGTAAGGAATATCATTCTCAATTAAAAAAAATTTATTCACATATAAAATCAAAAATATACTCACAGAACTATTAACCCATTTGTATTTATAGGATTCTTCTTCATTCTCAATGAAGCCATGCATTTTGATCATTTATCAAAATACACGTTCCAACTCTGAAATATTTCAGTATTGTCACAAGAGAAATTATCTCATTATGGTCAATACCATAATGTTGATAATATTCTGAGACAACCAGACGGACTTTGTAGGTCTCCACCTTCTCGTCTGTGCTCTCTGATACTATTGAAGATCCATTTACACTCTATGGGCTTTACCCCTTCGAGTGGATCAATGAGTGTCCATACACTGTTGATCTTTATGGATTTTATTTTGAACTTTATGGCTCCAAGCCACTTATCAGAGTCAGACATCTGCATGGTGTCCATGTAGGTGATTAGATCCTGGTTGTTCTTATCGAGTTCAATAGGATCATGTCCCAGACCTAGAAACTGAAGTGTCTATCCAACGGATGCGGTACTCTACCGGATCTCCTAATGGTGCCTCTATAATGGGTTCTGAATTTGATCTAATCAAATTTGATTCTATGGGTTCATTAGATTATATCAATTTTTTCATCTATCAAACTTCGTAAGTTCCACATTAAAGGCATCAGTTCCTTTACCAAGATACTCTTTTTTTGAAAGGAATGTCGAACAACTCTTGTTCTTTACCATGGTAGAAGTTATATCCCCTAGATTCTTTGGAGTTATCCTACAAAATAATACATATAGGATCGAGATCCAAGCTAATCAGTCTGTAAATGCTCGATATAAAACAAATAGTCTCAAACCCTAAGGTAAGAAAGTATCGACTTATGCCTAGTCCATATCTCATATGGAGTCTTTGCAACTGATTAATTCATAATCTAACTCAGAACATAACAAGAGTTTGAAGAACATAACCCTAAAAGGAGATTGGTAGACTTATAAACCCCATCATGGATCGAACTATATCTAACAAAGTCGATTCCAATAAGAGAGAATCCTATTCTCTTTTAAATATGTCAAAAACTCACTGGAAAGGCATTCTCCTCTTGGTCTGACCAAAGAGTTTTAATACTTTTTTTAGTTTATTTTTTTATCTTATTATGAAATTATTTAAATATTTTAAATAATCTAAATTTATGGTAAACATATTCGTAGATCCAATACATCAGTATGTATCAGATTCAGAACATCATTGGCTCGTTCACCTCTTTCAGCAAAAGGTGACTCGATCATCTTACTAAAGAGATAGGATTGACAGGTTGATAATAATTCACAATCATTGACTTTGAAAATTATCTTCTGTTGATCCTATTCTTGTTTATATGATCGAGCCTAAATTGTCAAAGGTAGGCTTCCATGACATTATCTACTCTAAGGAGTTTATTTATTGTGTACAGTACACTAACAGGCTGTAAATATCATCTCTTAGTTGCCTACATAATTTTAACATCATTCATAATGATATCATAAAATCATTAGATAATAGTGACAATTACTAAAATGACATTGTTAGAATTGAAAATAAGCTCGACGATTTCTGAAATCAGGATTGGAACATAACTTCCATCTCTAATATTCAAAAATCTCTTGCGATTTTCAATCTTTCTACTAACCTAAAGTCATTACAATAATTTACATGGACTTCTGATATCTAATATCTAGGTAGTAGTGTTACAGATAGAGAAATCACAAAGTGTTATCATATAAGTACCTTGTCCAGCAATCCTTTGCTGATTTCTCTTCTTTAGCCTATTCGGATCAAGAGACTCTGTCAAATAAGGTTAATCTTAGACTCTTTTGTCAGTTCGGGCTCCTCAACCCAAGCACGACTCTTTAGCACCTTCTTTTTTTTTTCTTAAAAGATTATTGCCCCACTGAAGAAACATCTTCAGAGGTGCAAAAGAACTTCTTCAACATTTGAAGGATTTTCTCCCACTGAGCATCATTGCATTTACAACTAAATTCATGTTCTTTACTGCTCTCAAAAAATACCACATGATGATTTGATCATTTTGCCACTTCTGATAAGTGCCTTTGATCACATCATATGTGTCGGATGTGGAAATATTAGGTGCTAGATCCATAATCATATTTAGGATCCATTCATGCTCTAAAACTATTTGCAACTTCCGATACCATCTATCAAAGTTGGGTCCTATAAATAAGTCACTGTCAAATAGTGAATGAAACAATAGATATCTAGTCATAACTGAAAGAAAAACACAAGATCTCAATGTTTATGAATTGATTAAGCTTAAAGATTTGGACTTTAGTCTAAAAGTTTTTTCACTATTTTATACGAATTGATAGCCTCTACCTCTAATTCGAAGAATTACATTAATCCCTTAGCAGGTACCAAAATCCACACAGACTACATATAGGCCTGAGGATGGCTCGGTCAACCCATATGCACCTATTGGTAGGTTCTCAATCAATTATTTCTCTAAATAATTTTTATTAGTTAATTTAGCTCCAAATTTTATTTCAGTAGGTGATGGGCCTCCACTGAAAGTTTCAGTTAGGTCAAGCCATTAATATGAATCTACTCAGTGATTCTAATTAATGAATGATCATGTCTGAGCATGGCTCGATTAACCCATCATCAGATAGTATAACAAATTCATCATATGATAAATGATAATTCTATCATTCAAAGAGAACATCAGACGGATGGCGCCTGTAATATCAATCATAAATAATAGACCCATTATCATTCACCTTAATGGAAGGCTATGATCTAGTTATCTCTATAACTAGCTCATTTTATGGACTAATAATTTAAAAAATTTAAGAATTAGTTTAGAGAAGAGATGAGAAGAGATCAATCAGTAGACCACAATCCTCCCACTGATTTCACCAAGTCACTTAATCGGATTAGGATCATGCTGATCGAACTAGCACCTAGATCAGTCACACTGATCAACCTTAATGGCATGGATCAACTTAAATAACTTAATGGTCTAATCAAGATATAATCCATCAAATTGATCAGATAAGTGAGATCGATGGGAAGGTCTGCTAAGCTTGCCTTAGATACCATCGAAATGGTCAGGTAAGCCACTCTCAATTAAAAAATACCAATTGAAATGTTGAACTTATCTTAGACACCAATTAGTTAATTAGTTTTAATTTGATTAGCCTAATGATTCGGGTTCAACCACTAAGCCACAATCAGGGTCTATTTGGTCTAATCAAAGATATAGACTTGATCATCTACAACTATTGTATTAGTTCAAGAGAAACTCTGATTTAATCTAATTTAATATTTGGTTAGATTTAATCAATTTTTTTATATAGTCCATTAACTCTTTGATTCTAACGTTAGATCTAATCTAATTAAGAGAACCTGATTTGAGCTAACTCATGCCCCTATATTTTATGTAAATGACATTAGATTTTTAATTCATAATTCAAGATCTAATTGATTCTATACTTAATTCTTAATTAAGTTCAGCATCAACATGGATTTAGGTTTAGATTTGAAATAATTTTATTTTTTATTCTATAAATAATTTATAACAAATATTATACAAAATTTTTTTATTCTGAAATTGGATCGACTCAATCAACATTGAGCTGGCTGTACAAAGGAACTGAGTCAACTCAGTTCAAAATTAGATCAGCTCAGTAATTATGCGAGCATATTTCATATCTAAAAAATATTATATAATCTTAAAATAAAATTAATTATAAATACCTTTTAGATCATATCTAAAATCTTTTATGATTCAAGATTTTTTTTTCTTGATTAAAATAATTTTAAACATATAGATTAGATACTTTATTTTTCATACAACTTTGTATCACATACAACAAATCTAGAGTTTCAAGATCTAGGATTTTACAGAAAAATAAATTCTTTCTTTCACATTCTTCTTCATGGGATCTAATCACATGACACCCCTACACACTATAAGAGCATCCCATCGAATGGAAAGAGAGGATTTTTAAACCCTTCTTGCTCCTATGATCGGATAGCCTGGTGATCAATCCAGTCTAAATACTTGCTAATCGAATCATCTAATCTAATTATATATTATATATCCATGAATTTAGATCTAATCTAAATTATATCAGATCTTATTATAATTTTAGATTACATCTAAATCAGATTATGAGCATCACATACAATATATAAAATCAGATTTTGTCAATGATTAGCATAAATTAGGACAACCTTTTCACTATAAGGGGTAAACCCTATAGTAGGACAATCTTATGTCAGTTTGTGCGATCAACCATTAATTAAATTTAGATCAAACTATCACATATCAGATCTAAATAAAATTAAAATTCAAATTTAATATGCACATATATCATATCATAACGAACCTAGGCTTTGATACCATTGTTGGTGAATGTAGGTGATTTCATGCATGTATTTCAAAATTTTTTTGAATAAATTACAATGAAAGATAATTAGATTAATTAAATTAATCTAATATATATATAATCTAATTATCAAAGTAACCTACTCTAGGATCTCTGACATGATATGTTGCATATAAAATCTAAAATATACCGAAGATAAAATCAGCATGCATGCATGTGAACAGTAGATCACATCTACTTCTAATCTGAGTTCAGATTTTAATACCTTTGCATAGGTCAATAATCATTGCTACTAAGAGACATGGTGAAGGAGATCTTTGCTGGTTGCTCACAGCCACACATGCATCCGACCTCTATAAGAAATCCACTCGAAGCCCCGATCTAATCGATCTTCTCGGGAGTGCAAGCTCATGCAAAGACCTTCTTCTTGACTGATTTGGATCTCTTCTTCAAATCTTTAGAATCTTTCTAAAGGTTGAAGATGGACTTCTGAAGGAGATAAAGGGGTGAAAAAAAGATGGAGAAGAAACTATTTTCTTTTTTATTTTTCTCTCTTCCCAAATCCTAAGGTAGAAATCCCAGAAGACTAGGTTTTGCACACACCCCAAGAGAGAGGACTCTCCTCCTCTTTTCATTCCAAGAACCCCACCCAAAGCCCCTCAACATGGAGAACTCCTTCTCTGGTCTCTTACATGTACAAAAGTGAGAAATAGATCATTTTTTATTGGCATGTAATAGGGTTGGATGAAGAGTCCTAAGAATCTTGGACTCTTCAAGATATGTCTCACCTTCTCCCAATTCTATACTAAAACATGCCCAAAAAAATATGGGATGCCCCTTCCCATATTTTTTTATAGTAAACTAGTTCTTAATTTTTCACAAAAGATCTCCTCAAAATATCACACACATAAGGAGAAAAAAATAAGTTGGCATGTGGAGTGATTTGGATAAGAATAAATTCTCTTGATAAGAAATATTTTGAAATCCAATTTCAAAATCTTTCTTTTATCAAAACCAAATCAGATTTGGACATGAGAAAGGGAGGGAGAAGACCTCCTTGGCATGAAAAAAGCTCATGCAAAAACCTCTTGAGCATGGAGAAAATTGATGTCAAAGTGGGAGGCGCATGGGGAGGAAGAGTCCAATCCTATATAGACTCTAGATTTCCTTATTTGAATCCAAACCAAATCATATCTGATTTAGTCCAAATAAAATATATAAAATTTAATCTAATTAGGTTTATAAATTATTAATCAAATTTTAATTAAATTAAAAATTAATTAAATCAAAATTCTAATCAAATCAGGGATAATTCTCCCTTAGCGATTATGTCATCTCATAACCTTATCGGGTCAAACCTAATTGAATCTAATTCAATTAGATTTTATTTAATCTTCTTTATCCAATCAGATTAAATTGATTAGTAATCTAATTATTAATTAATTTTTTATTAATTTATTAATACTTGATGAATTAATTTATTACAACTTTTGTATAAGGTTAACCATCAATCGAATTGATGATTAAGCCCTTGAATGATTCTCAATCATTGATCAGCTACATGATCAGTCAGAAACTTCTTTTGAGTGTAATCTCATAGGTTTAAACTTAAGTTAGTAGCATAGAAATAACTTTCTGAATCAATTGATGTAACCATCTAGTAATGGTGACCCGACGTCCGGATAGGTTGAATGAAGGCAAAGCAACATTCAAGAACCTATTGGCGTATGGTTATCGTATAAATCATCCCTTTGATCCTAATGCTCGAGAATAACCTAAAATTTAACTGTCAATCCTAGATAAGTCATCCATATTATATTTCAATCTTTCAAATCCATCACATGGATTATCCGGGCTCAGGTTTTGCTAAATTAAAATACATTGATACATTAACTCCTACTAATTTTGAGGGATCAATCCCATCTTGACTCATGCACCGACTAGACAAGTACTTGACTGCATCCAAAAATCTTTCATTATTGAATTAGAAACTCAGTTAGTCCGACATCAAAGTATAATGAGTTGCTTGCAAGTCACCGTGATGATCTCAGGTCGGAGGGACACTTATACCCATACCCTTCGCGAGCTACCCTTGACAGCAAAGTGCTCTGTAGTTGGTCACGTTCAGTGATGATATACTCCTACATCTCACTTGCATGCTATACCAGTATTTTTATACCATTTAGTTACGAGAACAACTAATACATATGGTACAATGATCTACACCTGATATCGCTATCATCCTAGTAATAGCATATCGTTTGATCGTGAACCAATTTAAAGACTACACGATAAATCCTCCTTTATCGATCAAAGTAGTTCTAAGAATTTTATCATTACATAGGAGTTTATTAAAAGATATAATCTTGTGATGAAAAAGGTCAAATAATTTTTATTATTTATCGATTCATATATATTTATAATTAGCACAATTGTCAAATGATTGACTTTAGGATATATTTTTCAACAGCAAAAGCATGTCTAGCTACATATTTATCTTGAATGGAGGAGCTATTTATTGGAAGAGTTTCAAGCAATATACTATGACCGATTCAATATGTAAAACAGAATACAATGCTGCATCGGATGCTGCAAAAGAGGCGGTGTGGTTACAAAAATTCATCACCAGGCTGGGAGTTACACCTTCTATTGATGGCCCTGTCTTGCTGTTTTATGATAGCTCTAGTGCCATAGCTCAGGCAAAAGAACCAAAGTTACACCAGTGCACCAAGTATATTCTGTACTGCTATCACCTGATATGAGAGATCATCAATCGAGGTGACATCAAGCTTTAGAAGATCGACGGAAAGGAGAACTTAGTCGACCCCTTCACTAAAGCTCTCGGGATCAAGGAGTTCGATGATTTCAAATGAAAGATGGGTATAAGATACTATTCTAATTGACTTTAGTCCAAGTGAGAGTTGTTGAGAATTGTATCTTAAAATCAATCGTGTGACGATTAAGTTCTTCTTTATATATGAATTATTTATTGATAAATAAAAATTATTTTAATATTTTTTATCATTAAGTTGCATCTATCTTGTAGAACTCTTATATTGTGATGAAGTCTTTAGAACTATGTTAGTAAACGATAAAGAAAAAATTTATCGTATAGTTTTTAAATATATTCACAATCGAATAATATGTCATTATAGAATGATGACGTTTATCAAGTGGAGATCGTTGTGTGCCATATGGATTGGTTGTTCTCTTAACCAAAGAGTATGGTAACACTGGTATGGCATACAGGTGAGATGTATGAGTACATCACTAAACAGATGACTCACCTACTGAGCATTCTGCTATCAAGAGCTACTTATGAAGCGTATGGTCATAAGTGTCTCTCAAACCTGAGATCACCATAGTGATTTGCAAGCAACTCACTGTGCTTTGGTGTCGGACTATCTGAATTTCTAGTACAATGACAGAAGATTACTGGGTACAGTCAAGTACTTATGAAGTCCGTGTGTGGATCAAGATGGGATTGACTCCTCTAGATTATAGGAGTTGATGCATTACTGTATTTCAATTTAGTAAAATCTTGATCAGGATAATCCATGAGATGGATTTGAAAGGTTGAAATATAATGTAGATGAAACACTGTGGGCTGACAGTTAAATCTAGATCATTCTAGAGCATTCAGGGTCAAAGGGATAAATTATACGGTAACCATATGCATAGGTTCTAAAATATTCTTTTGTGATAATTCAACCTATCTGAGTATCAGAAACCATTGCTAGATGGTAGCTTCAATTAGTATAGAAATTGATTTTTATGCTACCGATTTAGTGTTTGAATCTATGGAGTCACGCACATAAGTCAGGCAATGTAGAAAAGTATTGGCTTATGTTTATATATCCAATTTAAAAGTATTTGACTTGATTGAATATATAAACTAACTTGATTGAGAATTAAGTTATGGTTCAAATAGGATTGTAGAGTTGACTATGTCTTGCTACTACACATGAGGTTCAAGTTCAATCTCGAGACTGAACGATTTTTGATCTACGATCTAAGAAGCCTATGACAGATTGAATTTAAGTATTAATTAATTTTAATTTAGATCTAAATTAATTAGACTTAATTAAGTTTAAAATTTTAAGTTAACTTGATTCAAAAGTCCTAAACAGTTTAGGATTGACAACCTTTCAAAAATATTTTGAATTAGCTTCGAATTAGATTCGAATTGGATCCTTTTTGGATGAGATCCTAAGAGTCCTATTTCTACTGAGACTCACTCCTTGGCTGACCAGAACCTGGTATGGTGCTGGTTGTGGGCTGTCCCACATGGGTGTGGGTGTGTGTGCAAAGTGGATGCCATATGTGGTGCCGATCCTATCTCAAGTATGAGTCCTTCTTAGATAAGTTGTGGTCTGATTCAAAATTTAATTGAATTAGGAGTCTTATATGTATTGGGTTATGAGAATCATCTATAAATAGAAAGGGTCTCTACCTATGGATGTATAGAAATCAAAGTGAGAAAAGAGAGAAAAAGAGAGAGAGAGAGAGAGAGAGAGACGTAAGAGCTAGTGGGCACCCCTTCCCCCTTGGCGTGTCCTCCTCTTTGCCGCCCATTCTCTCCAAGTCATGGGTTCTCCTCGGGCGTCCCCTTTGCTGGTGTGAGGCATCACACCAGCACCTCACTTTCCTCCCTTAGGCCTTGCAAAAGTGCATCAATCCAGAGATTCATCCCGCTTTCCTGCATTGCCTACCGTGCACGCGAAGTAGAAGGCCTGCAGTTTCAGGCCTACGTAAAGGTTGAATCCAAATTTTGAAGATTTGATCTTCAATTTCACTGCAATGTAGGTAAGGATTTGATCCTTATTCTGATAAATTTATAGAAATTTTTTTAGATGCAACCCTGATTATCCACAAGAAATAGATTTCTTTTCCTTTAGTATTGGTCACCAATCATGTATTGTACATAATCAAACAGATCGAGCGCCTATGCAAACTCAAATTTTTCTTACATGAGTAGCTTAAAAAAGATGCAATTTTGAACTCTTTGCCCAAATCCTACCTCTCCTTTCTTAGTCATTATAGAATGACTAAGCCTGAAGTTAACTACCATGATTTGCTGGGGTTGCTGCAGACCTTTGAGAAAGATCACTAGCTCTACAAGGAGTTGGTGAGTGTAGTGGGAGGGTCCTCTTCTTGGCATCATCTCTTTAAAAAAGGGAAGAAGAAGAATATAAAAAATGTGCAGTGTACTAGGGTGTCAAAGCCCGTTCAGACCAAGAAGTCTAAGGCTGATCAGAGTTAGGCAGAGTAGTTCTATTATAAGAAACTGGGTCACTAGAAGAGGAACTATCCTCAATACATTACTTTCCTTGACCCAAGCAGGCCGAATAAGAGAAAGAAATGAGCAGTTGCTGGTCAAGATAATTATATGATAACACCTTATAATTTCTCTATTTATGATACTACGACCTGAGTATTGGATACTGAAAGTTCTATTAATATTTATAATTCATTGTATAGACTTCAGATTAGTAGGAGGTTTGAAGATGGTGAGAGATTTCTGAATATTAGAGATGGAAGATCTATTCCAATTCTAGCTTTAGGAATTGTCATGCTTGTTTTCAAATCTAATATTATTGTTTTGAATGATTGTCACTTTTGTCCATCTTTTTTATTGAATGTAATTTATGTAGGCCTTCTAGCCATGAATGAATATAAAATTTTAATAAAGAATAATCATTGTGATATCATTATGAATGGTGTTACTATGATGAATGGGCAAATAAGTAATGGTATTTACATTTTATTACAGCTTGTTAATATAATGTACACATCGAATAAGCATCCTAGATTAGATAATGTGGATGTCGATCTTTGACATTGTAGGCTAGGTCATATTAACAAGAAAAGAGTATACAGATTAATTAAAGAGGGAAGTCTCGAAGTCAAAGATTGTGAATCATTGCCGACCTATGAATCTTATCTCCTTGAAAAGATAACTAAATCATTTTTACTGAAAAAGATGAATGAGCCAATGAAGTTCTAAGTCTAGTACATGTAATGTATGTGGACCAATGAACACATGTGCCAAAGGTGGGTATTACTACTTCATTATATTCACTGATGATCTATCAATGTATCAGTACGTCTATCTTATGAAGCATAAGTCTGAATCATTTGAAATATTCAAATAATTTTATAATAAAATTAAAAAATAAATTTAAAAAATATTAAAATTTTTTGATCTGATCGAGGAGGTGAATACCTCACTAGTGAGTTTTTGACATATCTAGAAGAAAATGAGATTCTCTCATAATGGACCCCTCCTGTGATACCATAACATAATGGAGTGTCAGAAAAAAAGAATCAAACTTGTTAGATATGGTTTGATCTATGATAAGTTTTGCAAGTCTGTCGATCTTTTTTTGGGATATGTACTCGAGTCTGCCTATTATATACTTAATAAAATTTTGAGTAAGTCTGTAAATAAAATATCATATGAGATGTGGGCAGAGCGCAAGCCAGTACTTTCTCATCTTAGGATTTGGGGGTATCCAGCTTATGTCAAATATTTAAAAATAGACAAGCTCGGACCTAGGTCTAACGAATATTTATTTATTAGGTATCTAAAAAAAATTAAGTAGTATTAATTTTACCTTGCTGAGGAACAAAATGTGTTCGTCAACCATAGGGCTATCTTTTTGGAAAAAAAAGTTTCTTGGGACAGGAACTAATGCCACTAAGGTTGAACTTGATGAAGTTCAATAGGTAGAAGAATCAACACAGATAAGTGAACCTACAGAATTAGATTTAATGAGATCAAACTCAGAGCCTGTTGTAGAGGCATCTTTGAGGAGATCCAGTAGAGTACCACATCAGTCGAACAGATACTATGATTCTTGATTCGGGATAGTGATCCTATTGAACTTGATAAAAATAATGAGGATCCAATCACTTACATGGATGCCATGCAGAGATCTAACTCTGATAAGTGGCTTGAAGCCATGAAATCCAAAATGGAGTCTATGAAGATCAATGATGTATGGATACTCATTGATCTACCTGAAGGGATAAAATCCATAGGGTGTAAGTAGATTTTCAAAAAAAAAAGGGGCATAGATGGGAAGGTGAAGACCTATAAAGCATATTTGGTTACCAAGGGATATCGCCAATGTTATAGTATTAACTATGACAAGATATTTTCTCCTATGATAATGGTCAAATCTATTCGGATTATATTTATGATAGTGATAAATCTAGATTATGAAATCTGATAAATGGATGTCAAAATCATTTTCCTAAATGGAGAGCTGGAAGAAAAGAGGTAGATGATATAACCTAAAGAATTTACATCCACAGATGAATCTAAGGTGTGCATGCTTTAGAGATCCATTTATGGATTAAAGTAGACATCTCGAAGTTGAAACATACATTTTGATAAGATGATCAGAATATATAGTTTCATTAAGAATAGATAAGAATCTTGTATCTACAAATGGGCTAATGGTTCTGTGATCGTATTCCTTGTGTTATATATAGATGACATTCTCTTAATTGAAAATTACATTCCTGCATTATAGAATATAAAAGTTTGACTATCATCACAGTTCTCTATGAAGGATTTAAGAGAAGCATCCTATATCTTAGAGATGAAGATCTATAGAGATAGATTTAAGAAGTTGCTTAGATTATCTTAATCCACGTACATAGATACTGTGCTGAAACAGTTCAGCATGAAGAATTTAAAAAAAAACTATCTTTCGATAGGTCATGAAATTTTTTTTTCTAAGAAGGATGATCCGACAATCCCTCAAGAAAGAGAGCGTATGAGTAGAATCTCATATACCTTGGCAATAGGATCTATAATGTACACCATAACATGTATGTGATTGGATGTTGCCTACTCACTAGGGATAATGAGTAGGTATCAGTCTGATCCGAATAAGAATCATTGAAGGGTTGTAAAAATTATCCTTAAAAAATTTAAGAAATACTAAAGACTAATGGCTAATTTATAAAAAATCTAACTTAAAACTTATGAGATTTATAGATTTTAGTTTTCAGTCAAATCATAATGATAGCAAAAGCATGTTAGGATACATTTTTATCTTGAATAGTGGGGCGATCTATTGAAAAAATTTCAAACAGCACATTATAGCCAATTATGTCTGTGAGGCAGAGTACATTATGGCATTCGATGCTACCAAGAGAGCTATTTGGTTGTGAAAGTTCATCAGTGAGCTCCGTAGTTCCTGTAGTTGAAGGTCCAGTTCTCTTGTACTGTGATAGCACTAGTGCCATCGTTCAAGCAAAAAAAATCAAAGTTCCATCAGAGAACCTAGTACATCCTCCATTGCTATACCTTACCCATGAGATTGTAGATAGAGGTGACATCAATCTTCAAAAAATTGATGGAAAAGATAACCTAGCCGACCCATTCACTAACCCCTCAAAATCAAAGAGTTTGATGATCACAAGTGAAAGATGGATATTAGATACTATTCCAATTGGCTTTAGTCCAAGTGGGAGTTGTTGGAAAATGTGTCCTAAAGTCAATCATCTGTTTATAAATGATTGAGCTATTTATAAATTATATATGAATTATTAATTAATAAAAATTATTTGATATTTTTTTATCATAAATTATGTATCTTTTTTATTGAACTCCTATGTTATGATGAAATTCTTAGAACTACTTTTAATCGATAAAGAAAAATTTATCATATAGTTTCTAAATTTGTTCATGATCAAACGATACATTATTATTAGGATGATAATATTTTACCAAGTATAAGTCATTGTGTGCCATATGGGTTGGTTGTTCTCATAACCAAAGAGTGTGAAAATACTAGTATGGTATGTAGGTAAAATATAAGAGTATATTTGTATGGAACATGACTAATCTGTGGAGCCACTCTACTGTTAAGAATAGCTTGCGAAAGATATGGGTATAAGTGTTCTTCCGACCTGAGATCACTATGGTGACTTGCAAGCAATACACTATGCTTTGGTGTCGGGCTATCTAAATTTTTAATTCAGTGATAGAAGATTTTTAGATACAATCAAGTACTTACAAAGTCAGTGTGTGAGTCAAGAAGGAATTGACCACTCTTGATTTTAAGAGATAGTGCTACATTATATTTCAATTCAGCAAAATCTTGGTTAGGATAATCTTTGTAAGAAATCATAAGATTTATAAGATTGAGACATAAATTGGATATACTAATTAAAAATTGACAGTTTAACTCTAAAGTCTTCTTGAGCATTGAGGGTCAAAGGGATGAATTATACGGTAACCATATGCCAAAGGTTCTTGAATGTTGCTTTGCAATCATTCGATCTATTCTGAAATCGGATATTATTGTTAGATGATCATTTTGATTAGTATAAAAATTTATTCCTATGTTACCAGTTTAGGGTCAAATCTATAGGATTATACACAAAGAGATTTCTATCTGATCAGATAGCTGATCAATGATTGAGAATTATTTAAGGATATAATCATCAATGTGATTGATGATTAACTTTATGCAAAGATTATAATAAAATAATTATTAAATTATAAGAAGATTTACTGATTAGCTCAATTTGATTAAGCAATAGGATTCAGATTAAGTCTAATTGAATTAGATTCAATTAGGTCTGACCTGATTAGGGTATAAGATGATCGATCGCTAAGGGAGATTAATTTATGATTTGATTAGGGCTTGAGCTTAATTAATTTTTGATTGAATTAGAATTTAATCAAGTTGGTTTAGAGACTAATTTGATTAGGTTCACACTCTTATCTATTTGTGTCTAACTAAATGAGAGTTGGTTGGAACCAAATAACTAAGACCAAGAGTCCAATTAAATTGGATTTCTCCCTATGCGCCAACTCTCTTTCTCCATGCCAATTTTTTCAATGCTAATTCAAAATTTGCATGAGAAAAACTGTTAGATATATGTCCTAAAAGCCAATATGGTTGACATGTTATAATAAATCTAGGACATAATTTTACACTTAATATATTAATGTGATCAATAAAAGGGTAAGTTTACTTTTCATTCAAGTGTGATGTATCCTTGAATCATCTATAAAATTAACTTTTCGATATATATTCTCAAAGTATTAAGAATTAGAGATATATATTTAATTCTTAAATACTTTCGATCATAGTATCATCATGAGGACAGTGATCGATCCGGATAGACCAGCTTACAAATCACTTCCTTCGAGATAGATGAGTCTCTAGTCTATATTGTAGAGACACTAGATGATGAGTGTGGATAGTTGTTAGAGAACAACTAGTACTGAGCATGACCATACGAGAGATCACTTGAATTTTTATTCGATCATCATTAATTATCTCGATGCTGTAGTTGTGTGAATAGTCCTTTGATCTGAGATGGTATGACTGCTTGCAGTGAAGCTGCTGGAGTTTAACTGGTACATAAATATGAATCTCAATGAGCCTTTGTAGTGGATGTTGGCGACAGTTGGTCCATTGTAGGAGTAGGTGTGCATCAAGATGGGATCTATTGATCTTGATAGAAAGGAGTAGTCCTATGAAATTTGAGAGGCTAAGTCTGAGAGTCTGTGGCCACAACAGTGTTATTAATAGAAAAGAATTTTCATGAGGATCATAATTGAACTTGAGCTAATTGAATCTATCATATGACTGATGTTGATGTTTCACGATTTATCCATGATATGCCATCTAGTTGGGACGCATGATAAAGGGACTGAATCACACGTTAACTATACCTTAAGATTCTTTTCAGTTCTACTGGGTTGCCAGTACATACTGCTAAGTGTCACTGATGGATTGTGTGAGCTCACTAGGGTTGTTCTAGATCGATAATTCTTGATAAGTTAGAGTAGAATTATTCCGATCCATTGAAAAAAGTTTCAATGTACTTTGATAGAGATCATTGTATATCTTACTATCAGATAGAATTGAACCTATGGGGTTACACAACAAAGAGATTAGACTTTAAATAAGTAATTGGACTTATAAAGTATCAATTGGATTTAGAGAAACCTTATTGGGTTCAAGGTAAGCTTGCTAGCATATGGTTGGACCAAATTTTTTCTTTATGTTTGATTTTGTTATTTGATAAGATAATTCAAATTTGATTTCCTACTAATAACCTAAATGAATTAAATTTATTGGGCTCCAATTGTTGGGTGCCTAAGGTTTTGGATCAAATGAATTAAGGGTGCAAGTCCTTAATTTATTTCTTTGATAGTTATGATGGGGCGCTACTTGATTTGATCAAGTTGAACGTGTCCCACCTTTAGAGGGCATGTGGATCCATGATGGGGCATCCCTTGGATGTATTTTGGGGTGTGATTTAGTTGGTGTAAGGGCTCTAAGAGTTGGCACCTAATAGGTTTTCTAAAGGAAGTTAAATAACTTAAGTTATTAGAAAACCTAATGTAAGTAGGACTTGTATTGAGAGCTTGTTTGGTTTTAAATATGATTCAAACCTTATGCCTATTTAAAGAGACCTCCCCTAAAGTCCCTAGGCAATCACAACTAGCAGCCCACACCCCCAATTAGAGTGCCCCACTCCCTTTCTTCTCCTCCCTTTCTCCTCCCCTTTGGACGTCCACACGCCACCTCCCTTTGGGCATCCCTCTTCCTAGCACGCCCAAGGCTGTTGGGCATCCCTCTTGTGCTGGTTTCTAGCCCATAGCAGTAGCATCTTCAAGGAAAGAAAGGTAATAGAGGAAGAGAAAAAGAAGATCAAGAAAAGGATCAAAGAGTTGATCGCGATCCAGGCTTCGTTCAGATTCGCAGGCTAATTTTTCTTGGAAAAGAAAAATCAACTTTAAGAGGACTATTCTAGTTTGATCATGAGTGGATACCCATAGAGACCAGGTACTTATGCGATTAAGAGAAAATCTTTTCTTTTTCAGGTCTAGATTTGAAGAAAAAAATTACGATACAGGTATGTGATTCGATCATATGATCAATTTCAGCATATATTCAATTTCAGCATATGAAGTAGATCCTTGTAGTTTATATTTTATGCAAGCATGATATAGATTAAAAAAAAATTAATCTTCTATTCTGCTATCCTATTTAGAAAATAAAATTTTTAAAATATACATGCATGCCCCAACATACGATTTTCCAACAGTGGTGTCAGAGTCACAGATTTCATATACATGAAATTGACATACATATTTTGAAAAGAGTTTCAAAATCTGATTTTTTCTTGATACATGAGATATATAGATGAATATTTTGAATTTAAATTTTATTTTATATTTAATTTTAGAACATATAGTTGATATGTCTAAGCATACATAGATCTGAATTTTGATCTAGAATGGTTTCTAATTTATGTTCATGTGATATGTAGATGCATGTATAAATCTAAAATTTTATTTAATCTAATTCATGATTTATATATGAGATATCTGATTATATATTTAGATCACAAAGTTTATTTTTGATGTAATTCATGATTTATTTATGAGATATATGATATTATGTATTGATCTGAATTTTACATGCATATATGAGATATATGTTTGTATGTTAAATCTAAAAATTAGTTTCATTATTTAAAATTTATCATTCATAAAAAGAATTTAGATCTGAAATTTAATTTTGAAATCTAAAATTTATGTTTGTGCATGAGAATTTTGATTATGAGAAAATCAAAAATGAGGTCATGTAATAAGATTGCATCTAGGATTTTTGATTTGAACATTATGGATCTAATTTGATTAAGTAATTGATCAAATCGAGTCAAGTATTAATTAGGATTAGATCAATTAAGCTAAATGATC
The DNA here is from genome assembly GCF_000442705.2 of Elaeis guineensis. NCBI lineage: Eukaryota > Viridiplantae > Streptophyta > Magnoliopsida > Arecales > Arecaceae > Elaeis > Elaeis guineensis. The sequence continues at coordinate 42,495,371 of NC_025998.2, forward strand.
ATGTAATTATTGTTAATCAAATCGATTGAATCCCATATATAGAATCGATTAACCTAAGAACCTAATTTGACTCGATGGTTTGAGCCTGATTTGCTTGAGTTAACCTTTTTAGACCAATTGACTTATTGGTGTCTAAGGCAAGTAATTGAGACATAGTTATTTAATTGATTCTATTAGCTGATCTGGCCAATTTATTAGTGTCTAAAAAAAGCAACAGGAAGATCCCCACCGATCTCTACTTACCTAGCTAATTTGAAAGATTGAGTCTTCAATTGAGTTACTTGACGTTTTTGGTTTCACCCATGTCAATTAGATCAGTCATATGATGATTGATTAGATGATTTCTAAATCTAAATTTTTTTCACAAATATTAAGCTCGTAGGTCTTCCACCGTTGTAGATGTGTGGGTGTGCTACTGGTGTTGATTGTTCTCGACTGGTTATAGTAGTTTCATTGTACTAAAATTATGCAACCACTCTATTAGCAAAGAGTTACTTCAGGGTGAGGACAGGGTTGGGCCCAATAACTATTAGGTGAGAGATCCAATGACGGCCTTGCATTTACTTATGAATGATGGGTCGGGCTTAACTAAGGAGTGTGGTCAATAACTATTAGGTGAGTCCATATGACTTAATGATCAAGTCATTATAACATGATTAGAGAAGCATCTGGGCAAAGAGTTATCCACGCATCAGTGTGCATGTTACCAATAACTGTTAGGTAAGGTGCATGGCTTCAGTGGGACTGCAGCACCTACTAGAAATCTTTTTGTCACATTAGGGTTTTCGTTTTCCACCTGAAGAGTGGAGGGATCCAAAAAATTAATGAGAATCATTGTTTGCATCTTAAAGTTTTTAAAAGAAAATATAACATTAAAGTATAAAAGTTTAACTTAAATCTCTACTCTCACAGTTAAACAATGTCAGCCTCAAACCCTCTAGCTTGCATCCTTGAAACCTATCGTTTGACTGGAACCAATTACAAAGACTGGCTTAGAAACCTCAGGATTGTTCTGATTTCTAAAAAATTAAATCATATACTCGATCAAAAATTCATAGTGTTATCAAACCGTCTTACTATTAAGCAAAGAGCTGCTTATGAAAAGTAGATGGATGAGGATAGTCAGATCAAGTGCTACGTGCTGGCATCTATATCAAATGAGTTGCAAAGCCAGCATAAATATATGCCTACTATCAGGGCTATGATCACTCACCTACAAGAGTTGTATGGTAAGCAGAGCCATACTGCATGCTTCAAAATATCCAAAAGACTCTTTAATTTGAAGATGTACGAAGGACAGTCAGTCCATGAGCATTGCATAATAGTGATCAAGAACATTAAGGAGCTTGGAAAGCTCGGGCTTGATATGCAAAAAGAATTATCGATAAATTTGATCCTTCAATCCTTTACGAGTTTATATAGTCAATTTATTATAATTTTTTATATGAACAAACTCGATTGCACTATACCTGAACTGTCAATATGTTGGTCACAACAAAAGAAACTTTGAAGAGTTCAAGGGGCACTGTTCTTACTGTGGAGTGGACTTCTTTCAAGAGAAAGTCTACTAAAAAGAAGAAGACTAAATTCACTAAGAAGTTGAAGAAAGAGAGCAAGCCAAAGAAGGATGTTCTTAAGAAGGCCGAAGCAAAGGGACAGTGTTTCCATTATGATGCTGAAGGCCACTGGAGGTGGAACTGTCCACTCTACTTGGAGAGCCTAAAAATCAAAAAAGGTGATAAACCTTTAGAAGGTATGCTTGTAATTGAATCTAACCTTACGATTTCTTCTACTTCTAGTTAGATATTAGACTCTGATTCAAGTGCTCATATATGTATCTCAATGCAGGGTCTAATAGAAAGTAAAAGATTGAAAGAAGGTAACATGATCCTTCGGATAGGTAATAGAGTAAAAATTACTACAAAAGTCGTTGGCACTTATCCTCTTCGATTATCGTCTGATTTTAGATTTGATTTAAATGATTGTTATTTTATTCCTGTAGCTAGTCAGAATTTGATTTTCATGTCTGTGCTAGCACAGAAAGGTTTTGAAATTAATTTTAATAAAGATTTTTATTTCATTTATTTATGAAATAAATTGGGTGCATGAGGTCTTTAATTGACAGTCTATATCGCTTGCATGTTGATGTGAATATAAATTTAAATGAGTAAATAGTGAGTACCATAGGTCAAAAGAGATCTAGAGATGAGGTTAACCAAAGGTACTTATGGCATCATAGACTAGGCCATATTGGAGAGGATGGGATAAATAAACTAAAAAAAGATGGAATCTTTGGCTCTCTTCATCTAGAGTCGTATCCAGCTTGCGAATCTTACCTTCGAGAAAAAATAACCAAGTTACCCTTTGTAGGAGATGGGGAAAGGGCCACTGAGTCACTTGCCCTGGTACACACCGATATATGTGGGCCATTTAATGTGCAGGTCAGGGATGGTAATAGCTACTTCATTATCTTTATCGATGATCTGTCTAGATATGGGTATGTGTATCTGATGAAACACAAGTCTGAAGCCTCTGAAAAGTTTAAAGAATTTAGAAGTGAAGTAGAAAAATAAACTAGTAAATCTATTAAAGTTCTTCGATCTGATCGAGAAGGTGAATATCTTAGTCAAAAATTTTTGAGATATCTTAAGGATAACGACATAGTCTCTCAATAGACTCCTTCCGAAATATCTTAGCTCAATAAGATATCTGAAAGGAGGAATAGGATTCTATTGGATACGGTCAGATCCATGATGAGCTTCACTGATCTACCCTTATATCTTTGAAGATATACCTTATTAACCGTCATTCACTTGTTGAATAGAGTTCCATCAAAGTTCGTTCCTACCACACCGTATGAGATATGGTACAGTAAGAAGTCAAGTCTAAATTATCTTAAGACTTGAAAATATCCGACCTATGTCAAAAGATAGATAGCTGATAAACTAGAGGATAGATCTGTAATAGCTTATTTCATAGGGTATCCAAAAGAATTCATGAGATACTACTTCTACTTCCCACAAAATAAATATAATTGTAAGTCGGAACATCATATTCTTAGAAAAATAGTTTATCCAGGATGGTGGCAATGGGAGGTTAGTTGAGCTCGAAGAGAAGGTCTCTGAAGAGCAAAAAGCTATAGATCTTCAGAAATTCATTATTTATGAGCCAGTAGTTGACGTTCTTATACCACCTCGTAGAACTAGCAGGGTCTTCCGACCTCCTGAAAGGTACATGGGTATGCTTATAGAGGAAGTAAAAAAAATATTCCTTATGGGAGATAAGGGTCATAGTGATGATCCTAATACTTTTGATGAGGAGATGTTTGACATCGATTTCGAAAAATAGTTAGATGCAATGAAGTCAGAAATTGACTCGATGTACTTGAATCAAGTATAGACCTTAGTGGATCTACCTGAGGATATAGTACCCATTAGGTGTAAATGGATCTACAAAAGAAAGATAGGTACTGATGGTAAGATAGAAATCTATAAAGCTAGGCTTGTGGTAAAAGGTTATAGCCAGCGCGAAGGCATTAACTATCAAAAAATTTTCTCATCCGTAGTCATACTGAAATCCATTCACACTCTGCTTGCTATTGTAGCTTATTATGATTATGAAATCTAGTAGATAGATGTGAAAACTATTTTTCTGAATAGGTATCTTGAGGAAGATATCTATATGGAGCAGCTTTTGGATTTCATATCTGGTGATGGTAATCACAGAGTCTGTAAGCTACAAAAGTCTATATATGGATTAAAGCAAGCTTCTCAGAGTTGGAATCATCATTTTAATGAAGCGATCAAATTATTTGATTTCATCAAAAATGAAGAAGAACCATGAGTATACAAAAGGATTAGTGAGAGAGCAATAATATTCCTCGTATTCCTCGTATTGTACGTTGATGATATTCTTCTTATTGGAAATGATATTCCCATGTTGATCATGGTCAAAAGATGGTTGTCCAAAAAATTTTTCATGAAAGACCTAGGGGAAGCATCTTATATTTTTGGAATAAAAGTCTATAGGGATAGATCTAAAAAGATGCTAGGCTTGTCATAAAAGCTGTTTGTAGAGAAGATGCTGAAGAGGTTTAGCATGAAAAACTCTAAAAGAGGACTTTTACCTCTTAGGTATCGTATTAATTTTTTCAAGATGATGTGTCCGACCACATCTAAGGAAGTTCAGCACATGAGTAGAATTTCTTATGCCTCAGCCATAGGGAGCCTCATGTATACCATGCTGTGCACTCGACCTGATATTGCCCTTACTGTGAGTGTCATGAGTAGGTATCAGTCGAATCCAGACAAGGAGCACTGGATAGCTATGAAGAATATTTTTAAGTACTTGAGAAGCACTAAAGATTTAGATTTTTGATCTTTGGAGAAAAGCTAAGAGTGGGAGGATACATGGATGCTGATGATAGAATATCTACATCAGGGTGTATTCTTGTTCGATATATTGGAAGGATTCTGAATAATCGATCAATAGAAGCTGAGTATGCTGTAGATGTGTAAGATGAATTCTGATTTTAATGTTAGTTGTAGAACTGGATGTTATGCCATTAGATGCCATGATACAGTACTGTAAAGATAATGGCACCATAGCCCTTACTAAGGAGTCAAGGTCTCACCAGAAATCAAAGTATATCGAGCGATGGTATTATATCATATGCGACTACCTTGAAAAGAAACATATTGAGATGTGAAGCATAGACTCCGCAGATAATGTGACAGACCCACTAATAAAGCAATTGAGCCAACCAAAAATAAAAGTCCACCTTGAGAAGATGGGACTTAGATTAGTGGCCAATTGACTGGAGTCCAAGTAGAAGATTGTTAGATATATGTCCTAAAAGCCAATATGACTGACACATTATAATAAATTTAAGATATAATTTTATATTTAATATATTGATTTGATTAATAAAAAAATAAATTTATTTTCATTCAAATGTGATGTGTTCTTGAATCATCTATAAAATTAATTTTTCGATACATATTCTCAAAGTATTAAAAATTAGAGATATGTACTTAATTCCTAAATACTCCCGATCATAGTATCATCATGAGGATGGTGATCGATCCGGATAGATCGGTGCACAGATTGCTTCCTTCAAGACAGATGAGTCTCTAGTCTATAATGTAGAGATACTGGATAATGAGTGTGGGTAGTTGTTAGAGAACAACTTGTACTGAGCGTGATTATACGAGAGATCACTTTTGGATTTCTATTTGATCGTTAGTGATTATCTCGATGCTGTAGTTATGTGAATGATCTTTTGATCTAAGATGGTATGACTGCTTATAATGAGACTACTAGAGTTTGACTAACACATAAACATGGGTCTCAATGAGCCCTTATAATGGATGTTGGCGATAGTTGGTCTACTGTAGGAGTAGGGTACACATCAAGATGGGATCATCGACCTTGATAGAAAGGAGTAGTCCTATGAGATTTGAAAAGTTAAGTCTGAGTGTCTCTAGCCACAGTAGTGTGATTAATAGAAAAAAGTTTTTATGAAGATCACAATTGGACTTGAGCTAATCGAATCTATCATATAACTGATGTTGAAGTTTGATGATTTATCCATGACCTGCCATCTAGTCGAACTCACGATAGAGGGACTAAATCACACATTAACTACACATTGAGATTCTTTTCGGTTCTATTGAATTGTCATTACATACTGTGAGGTATCATCGATGGATTGTGAGAGCTCACTAGGATTATTCTGGATTGACAATCCTTGATGAGTTAGAATAGGATTGTTCCAACCCATTGAAAAGAGTTTCAAAGATACTTTGATAGAGATCATTGTATATCTCACTACTGGATATAATTAAATCTATGGGGTCACAAAATAAAGGGATTAGATCTAGAATAAGCAATTAGACTTGGAATAAGCAATTAGACTTATGAAGTATCAATTGGATTTAGAGAAATCCTATTAGGTTCAAGGTAACCTTGCTAGCACATGGTAGGATCTAATTTTTTCTTTATGTTTTATTTTTTTTTTTTGATAAGATAATTTAATCTTGATTATCTACTAATAATCTAAATAAATTAGATTCATTGGGCTCCAATTGTTGGATGCCTAAAATTTTGGATCAAATGAATTAAGGGTGCAAGTCCTTAATTTATTTTCTTGATAGTTATGATGGGGCGCCACTTGATTTGATCAAGTTGTGCGTCTCCCACCTTTAGAGGGTGTGTGGATCCATGATGGGGCATCCCATGGGTGCATTTTAAGGTGTGGTTTAGTGGGTGCAAGGGCTCCAAGAGTTGGCGCCTAATAAGTTTCCTAAAGGAAGTTGAATAACTTAAGTTATTAGGAAACCTAATGCAAGTAGGACTTGTATTAAGAGCTTGTTTGGTTTTGAATAGAATTCAAACCTTATGCCTATTTAAAAAAATCTCCTCTAAGGTCCCTAGGCAATCACAACCAGCAGCCCATGCCCCCTATTAGAGTGCCCCATGCCCTCTCTTCTCCTCTCCTTCTCCTCCCCTTTGGACGTCCACACGCCACCTCTCTTTGGGCATCCCTCTTCCTTCCATGCCCAAGGCTATTGGGCATCCTTCTTATGCTGGTTTCTAGCCCATAGTAGCAGCATATTCAAGGGAAGAAAGGCAAGAGAAGAAGAAGATCAAGGAAAAATCAAAGAGTTGATCGCGATCCAGGCTTCATTTAGATTCACAAGCTGATTTTTTTTTAAAAAAAAAATAATTTTAAGAGGACTGTTTTAGACTGATCCTGAGTGGATACCCATAGAGATCAGGCACTTGCATAGCTCAGAGAAAGTCTCTTCTCTTCCATATCTAGATTTGAAGAAAAAAATTACAAAATAGGTATATGATTCGATCACATGATCAATTTCAGCATATATTCAATTTCAGTATACGAAGTAGATCCTTGTGGTTTATATTTTATGCATACATGATATAGATTAAAAGGAGTTTTAATCTTCTATTCTGCTGTCATGTTTAGAAAATAAAATTTTTGAAACATACATGCATGCTCCAACATACGAATTTCCAATAAAAACTCCATGCATTCATGCTCATGTCGCCTCCCTTAATATGGATCAGAGTGGTTGAGTTTGAATTCAAAAGTGTTTTGAATTTGAATGAAAACTAACTTTAGCCTTATCCTATCCTAACCCCTTGGATGCCCACCTTAAGAAGGGCTAGTTTCGTGCTTGGGAAAAAAGATTTCACTGAGAAAACCAGAGAGTGGGGCATGAAATTAAGAGGTGGGGTGGGTCTTCTGTGTGTGTAATAGATGATAGCTACTTCCTCTTGGGCGTGAGGTTTCTTTAAGGTGTGGGTTTCTAAATCCTTAGTGTAAGAATTTTAAGAAGTGAGAAAATAGAAGTTTCTATTTTATTTTCTTCCTCTTCCATCTAATTCTCCAAAAGTCTTCTTCTTATCTGAAAGAGTCCGAGTGGTTCGAAGAAGGTGTATGAATCAGCCATCACACGGCCTCAACACAAGCTAGCACTTTCGAGATGTTGATTAGCACCAGGGCTTCGCGTGGACGTCCTGTAGAGGTCGGACATTGATAAACACTTAATTTAAGTCATTTAAAATAGAAAATTATATTTAATTTATTTTATTTATTAAGAATTTGATGCTTTTTTTTATGTTTTATAGGAAAGGTGATCGTCGATACAAAGAGTCCGATTCGCAAATCAAAAAGACTCAAGTTTGAAGAAAATTAGACTTAAAAATAAAATTTAAATAAAAGAAGGATGCATACAGTATTATAGAAAATAAAAATACTATGCAAAGAACCCAAAAAGGATATAGGTGTCATTTTAAAGAAACAAAAGTTTATTTTTGTAATTTTCTAACCAAAAAAGAGCGTAAAGGAGTGTGGCTGGCATGTTTTTGGTGGGCTTCATGTGATTTGAATTTTGGTACGGGCCCGAGGCTTGAGCATGGGAGCTGGCAAGTGGCTTGATTCAAATGTGGTGGGTCCAATCCAAGATGCAGGTGTGCGGGGTTTCAAGTGAAATAGAGATGCCGGCTTTTGTTGGCGCGATCATGCGGCATCGGGCATGGCGGGCACGCGGCATGGCGGATTCGTGGGGACAGACGGATGCTCATAATAGCAGATAGATCTGAAAATTAAAGAAAAAAAGATAATACTTGGAAATACTTCAAGAGGAAGAATTTGTATTTTCTTTATCTGCTTGTGATCTTTCCATCTCATCCATCCATCTTTTAGTCCTTAGTATTTTTTTTAGTCCCATATCTGAAAACCATGTAAAACTCCTCCCTCCTAACACCTATAAAAAGGCTCTTGTACTCCCATTTGAGGGGGAGCTCAAAAATTTTTCTAGAGCCTTGCATAGAGGAAGAGAAAGGGACTACTCCATGAGCAGCTAGGCTAGCAGTCTCGGGAGTGGAGAAGATATTTTGTAACGACACAGAGTGGGTTTATTATTCTAAACTTTCTTGTATTTCTTTATATGCAATAAAGATTATGCTTTTTATTTAAATCATCATGAGTTTTTTATTTGCTCTCTTTCATATGCTTTTATTTATGCTTTCCTGTTAGATTAATATTAGGAACAACTTTTACTTTTCGGAGATGCACCATGATCTACGGGTATGGGGCATGCCGAAGAAAGAAGAGTTGTTTACCTAGTGCTTTTTGGAGACGCACCATGATCTACGGGTACGGGATGTGCCGAGAAAAGATAGATATTTTTTCTAGGATTAATCGCATCTATTTTTTTTAAAAAAAAAGAGATACAACTCTACTAGTGCAAAATTAATTCAAAACTCCCGAGCCCTTTATTTTTTAATTACATCAATTTTAAGATAATTTATTTTCTAAATCAAAATAATGCTTCTTTCTTTTATTTTGCAATCTCAACTTAGCCCAAGGTCCCTGAGGATACGATCTCGACTCATCCTACCTACATAGTGAGTAGAGTTATTTTTGGTGCTATCAATGACTACGCATCAAATTTTGGTACCATTGTCGGAGACCTTGACACGAGTGAATAAAAAAAAAAAACCACTGACATTTCATAACACTTAACTAAAATAGTGTAATCTCAAATATAAAAATTTCTATCTTGATTGGACACCTTGTTTCTTTGCATTGCATCTCCATAATTAACTTTAAGGGCGCAACCCATTAACTAAGATAAGGTGGAGATTTGATCATCCTTCCTTGACCCACAAATCACTCTCTTGTATTTGTATAACCTAGACCTTAATCTAAAATTAATTAGACGTTGACCCCTAAGAATTTCGAGCTCATTAGGACAAGTGACCCTGAGAGTTGAACCAGGTTAGACTTGGTCAGCTAGCTGGTGTCTAGGAAAGTGGTTTGCAGGATGACTGGGCCCGAAGGAAGGTGATTTTTAATTGATTCCGTTCGCTGATCTGGCCAATTTAATTGGTGTCTAAGAAAAGCAATGGGGGGGCTCCCACCAACCTTACACTTATCTGGCCAGTTGGTTGGTCCAGCTCCGACTTGGAGGACTTGAAGGCTAACTACAGTTAGGAGCTGTCTAGAACTAGGGTAACTTTAAGATAGAGAGTCCATTGCGTGCTAACTTGATTGTAATTAAAATCTAACCACAACTAATTCTTCTATTAGTTGTAGGACTTCTTAGGATCTCTTCTTTAGAACTCTTTTCACTCTTCTCTTCTCCTCTTAATTAAAAAAGAAATAATCCTTAACAGTCTAGGATAGTCCTATATAGACCTTTTAGTTGCATGTTAGGTCGACGATCACTAAAACCCGACTTGCAACCATTAGACGAAGAATTAGAAAAGACTCTTAGGACTATCCGAGTTAGAAACATGGCTGCACTTGGTGAAGCTAATCCTCCACGCTCATTGAGAGAATATTTCACTCCATCCTCATATACCTCCTCTCCATGCATTCAAGCACCTCCAGTAGAAGCTACCCAGTATGAGATTAAGTCTAGCATTATTCAAATATTGCCATCATTCTATGGACTTAGTAATGAGGACCCATACAAACACTTGGATGAATTTCTTGAAATTTGTTCCACAGTAAAAATTCAAAACTTCTCCGATGATGCCCTTAGGTTGAAACTGTTCCCTTTCTCACTTAAGGACAAAGCCAAGCATTGGTTAAACTCCTTAGAATCTATAACCATTTCAACTTGGGAACATCTTCAGAGAGAATTCCTTAAGAAATACTTTTCAATTGGAAAAACAAATCAAATTAGAAAAGCTATCACTAGTTTTTTTCAATTGGAGGGTGAACTTTTTCATGAGACATGGGAAAGGTTAAGGGACCTCATTCGTAAATGTCCACACCATGCTGTCCCTAAATGGCAACTTTGTCAGTGTTTTTATGATGGTCTATCAGAGAAATACCGACAAATGGTTGATGCATCATGTGGTGGGACATTCATGCTAAAGAGTGAGGATGAAGCCTGGCAACTCTTTGAAATACTTAGTGAGAATTTCCTACATCATATGTCTGCCACCACTAGAGAACAACCCATGCTTCAACAAAAAAGAAGTGGAATTTATCAGATTGGAAACATCATGGATATCCACAATAAGGTAGATGAACTGTCCCAAAAATTAGACCGTCTTCTAAATACTGGACAATCCTCGATTCCACCTAACCCAATCCAAGAAGTTTGTGCATTGTGTGCAAATCCAAACCATTTTGTTAGTGAATGTCCAGCCGCACCTCAATTTCCTAAGTTTGTGCACGAATAGGTTCAGCAAGCTCAAGTCCAACAAGCTCGCAAACCAGGAAACGATCCATATTCGAATACTTATAACCCTGGCTGGAGAAACCATCCAAATTTTTCCTGGAGACCACAACCAGTGGTTGGCCCTGCCGCACCTCGACCTCAATATTAGGACCCAACATATAGGCATGGACCATACCATCAATTTCAAAATGCTCCTCAACTGTCTACTACTGGTCATAGCTCAGTTTTTGAGAAAAAAGTTCTGAAAGCACTAGAATGATTAGAAGTCAACACTCAAATCCTTAACTCCCACACACAATCCATTGCTAAGCTAGAGACCCAAATAGGTCAACTAGCAACTGCATTTAGTAGGAGGGAAGGAGAAAAATTACCTAGCCAACCCGAGAGCAATCCAAGAGGGCAATTTGTGATGGAGAGCTCTAATACCCCAGAAGTTTTTTCTGAACACGCCAAATCAATCATGACTCTGAGAAGTGGGAAGATCATTGAACACACTAGTAAAATCAATGAGACCGACCCTAAATCTCTAACCGAAGCCAAATCATCCAAGAACAAGGAGGACCTTAAAATAGAAAATGAATCAATTGCACCGGAATCATCTTACTTGCCTAAAGCCCCATTTTTGAATGCCCTGAAAGCCCCTATTCCTGCAGATAAGAAGGGAGAAAGACTCGACGAGATGTTGGAATTATTTAAGCAAGTCCAAATTAATCTTTTCCTTCTAGATGCAATCAAATAGGTCCCTGCTTATGCCAAATTTTTGAAATATTTGTGCACCTAAAAATGTAAATCTAGATCACAAATTCCAAAGAAAGTATGCCTCACTGAACAGGCTAGTTCTGTCTTCCAGCATGCCACTTTTCTAAAGCTTAAGGACCCAGGAGCCCCCATCATTTCCTATGTTATAGGAGATTATCACATTGAAAAAGTTCTTCTGGACTTAGGGGCAAGTGTGAATCTTTTACCTAGTTCGGTGTATGAACTTTTTGGATTCGAAGAACTGAAACCCACATCAGTCACACTATAATTAGCTGACAGATCAATTAAGGAACCACGTGGAATGCTTGAGGATGTCTTGGTCAAGGTAGATGAGTTTTACTTTCCAGTTGATTTTCTGGTTCTCGACATGAAACTAAGTGGCAACCTAAGATAAATTCCCATTATCTTAGGACGACCCTTCCTAGCTATGGCAAATGCATGCATTAATTGTAGGATAGGAGTCATGGATGTATCATTTGGAAATAAGAAACTGAGACTGAATATGTTTGGTACTTCCCAAGGATCATCAATGGATGGTTGCTTTGAAGTAGATACACTAGAAGATATTATAGAAGATGCAACACCCACAATTCTAGCACCAGACCCCTTAGATACTTGCTTGGCTCACTTTGGAGTGTATGACTTTAAGGGATATATGAAAGAAGTTAACACCTTGTTGAATACACTACACGATAAAACCACTCCTCCATGGACAATCAAGTATGAGCCATTGCCCACATTAGCCAGTACACCAATAGTCCCATCTTTAGAATCACCACGTACATTAGAATTGAAACCCCTTCCTGCTATGCTCAAGTATGTCTTTTTAGTACCCAATGACACTCTCTCGGCAATCATTGCATCAGACTTGACCCCTAATCAGGAAACACAATTGGTTGGTATTCTGAAGGAACACAAAGAGGCTATCGGTTGGTCCATTGCCGATTTAAAAGGAATTGACTCCTCCATTTGCATGCACCATATTCATTTTGAGGCAAATGCCAAACCCCATCGAGCTATGCAGAGGAGATTGAACCCAAACATGTGTGAAGTAGTAAAGAAAGAGATGGTAAAGTGGTTAGATACTGGAATCATCTACCCCATATCCGATAGTAAATGGGTCAGTCCCACTCAAGTAGTACCTAAGAAATCAGGTATTACTGTGGTTAAGAATGAAGAAGGTGAACTGCTTCCCACTCACATATCATCTGGATGGCGAGTATGCATAGATTATAGAAAACTAAATGCCGTTACTAGGAAGGACCATTTTTCATTGCCCTTCATCGACCAAATCTTAGAACAGTTAGCAGGATAAAGTTTCTTCTATTTTCTTGATGGTTATTTAGGGTACAATCAAGTACCTATATTTCTGGATGACCAAGAAAAGAATACCTTCACCTGCCCCTATGGCACCTTCGCTTTTCAGCGTATGCCATTCGGGCTCTGTAATGCATCCGCTACATTTCAACGGTGCATACTGGCCATTTTTTCAGATATGGTGGACAAATGTCTTGAAGTTTTTATGGATGATTTTTTTGTGTTTGAAACCACCTTTGAGGATTGTCTCCATAATCTTTCCAAAGTTCTTAAACGGTGTATGGAGACAAATCTCATCCTAAGTTGGGAAAAGAGTCATTTTATGGTGTGGAAAGAAATTGTATTAGGACATATTATTTCTAAAAGAAGGATCGAGATAGATAAAGCCAAAGTTGAGGTCATTTCAAAACTACCACCCCCTACTTTGGTCCGACAAATACGATCCTTCTTAGATCATGCTGGATTTTATAGATGCTTCATCAAAGACTTTAGCAAGATTTCAAGACCCTTATGCAATCTGTTGGCCAAGGACACACCATTTGTCTTTGACAAAGACTGTTTGAAAGTATTCAACACATTACGAACAGCCCTGACAATAGCACCCATAATAAAACCCCCTGACTGGTCCATTCCATTTGAGATTATGTGTGATGCCTCTGACTTTGCAATAGGTGCCGTCTTAGGCCAAAAAATCAATAAGGAGCCACATGTGATCTATTATACTAGCAAGACTCTTTTCGATGCCCAATTAAATTACACCACAACAGAAAAAGAGCTACTAGCAGTAGTGTTCGTCCTTGAAAAATTTTGCTCATATCTATTAGGGTCTAAGGTTCTAGTTTACTCTGATCATGCGGCTCTGAAATATCTCCTCTCAAACAAAGATACTAAACAACGTTTGATCAGATGGATCCTTCTTTTACAAGAATTTGATCTGAAAATCTGAGATAAGAAGGGTTCCGAGAATGTGGTAGTTGATCACATCTCCAGGATCTTAGTTGAACACATGATAGGCATAGATGAGGTCAAAGAGAAATTTTCTGACGAACAACTTTTCGCAATCTCCTCTAGCCGTCCTCCATGGTTTGCCCATTTTATCAATTACTTGTCAACAGGACAAGTACCTTCTCACTGGACAAAACAAAAAAAGGATCGATTTTTCTCGTAAATTAAATATTATTTCTGGGAGGAACCTGAACTATTCAAATACTGTCCTGAGCAAGTTATTCACCGTTGTGTCCCCGAGAGTGAATTCCAAAGTATTTTTACTTTTTGCCATTCTTCGGCATGTGGGGGATATTTTAGTGGAAGAAAAATTGCAGCAAAAGTGCTGCAGAGTGGGTTTTATTGGCCAACGCTTTTCAATGATGCACATGAATTTGGTCGAAGTTGTCTGCAATGTCAGCAAACAAAAAATTTATCCAAGAAGGATATGATGTCGCTGACCCCCATTTCAGTAGTAGAAATCTTCGATGTTTGGGGGATTGATTTCATGGGACCTTTTCCAACCTCGTTTGGATTCGAATATATTCTGGTGGCAGCTAATTACGTGTCAAAATGGGTGGAGGCAATAGCTACATGGACTAATGATAATAAAGTTGTAACTAGTTTTATCCAACAAAACATCATTAGTCGATTTGGCTTCCCAAGGGTGATCATTAGTGATGGGGGGACTCATTTTACGAATAAATATTTTGAAGCACTTATGAAAAAATATAATATTATACACAAAGTGGCCACACCATATCACCCTCAAACTAATGGTCAGGTAGAGGTGTCAAATAGGGAGATTAAACATATCCTAGAAAAGACGGTTAGGCCCGATAGAAAGGATTGGTCTCTTCGCTTAGATGATGCATTATGAGCTTACCGTATAGCTTTTAAAACCCCTATCGGTATGTCACCTTACCGACTAGTTTATGGCAAAGCTTGCCATCTACTGGTTGAATTAGAACATCATGCACTCTGGGCCATACGAATGTTTAATTTTAACATGAAGAATGCAAGTTCTAATCGAAAGTTGCAAATCAATGAACTGGAACAACTTCACAACGATGCATACGAGAGTTCACGAATTTACAAGGCTCGAACCAAAGTATTTCATGAAAAATATATCTCTAAAAAATCATTTGAGCTAAATCAAAAGGTATGGCTTTTCAATTTCAGGTTACGTCTTTTTCCCGATAAACTTCGATCCCGATGGGATGGACCTTTCATTGTCACACAAATATTCCCACATGGAGTAATTGAAATTTATGACCCCTGGAATGGCAATACATTTAAGGTAAACGGCCAACGTCTGAAGCTATATGTAGATGAAATTGCACATAAAGAACGAATCGACACCATCTACTTGTGTGATCCACTTTATAATAAATAATAAACTTGACGTCTGGCTGAAGATGTAAAACTTAGCGCTTGTTGGGAGGCAACCCAATGATTTCATTTTTTTTTTTTAACTTTACTGCAACTGCAGGAATTTAGAACAAGAGCCTATTAATCAATGAAGCTATCTTCAACTTTCGAAGCAAAATTATCCCAGGTGCACTCTCTCCTTTTATTTTCTTTGCTTTCCTACTCCATTGAGGATAATGTATATTAAGTTAGGGGGGGGAAAGAAAATTAATCAAATTCTCGAGTATGGTCAGAAATAATTAGTTTTGTGTATCTGAATTTTATTTTGATTAAGAGTCAATTAGGCATCCTAATCAATGAATGATTAACGGTCAAGATAATTTTAGAGATATTGAGGAATAAATTATTAAGAAAATCCAATGAATGGTAGGGTTTAGACTAGACCAAATTTTAGGAGTAATTCTATAATCCTCTTCTTACTGATCTCAATAAAGAATCTGCTTCATGAGAGATTGGGTGGAAAGGTCGAGGTATGCAAAAATTCTCCTTAAAATTTACTTTAAAAAAAAAAAAAACAACATTGGTTTCCTACTGAGTAATCGGACCCCTTCGCCTAAGTAAGTGTTGTGGTTCGCATAAAAAGGTGGGCAATATTAAAAAAAAAATAGTGGATAATAAGGGGACTAAATTGCAAGAAGATAATAAACCTCTCTCACATTAAGTTAGAGGATGTAAAGAGTAAAGTGGGGAGTTGGTGAAAGAAAAGCTCTTAAAATTTTTTTAGTTAATACTCAGCCACTAATTGGGTCAAATTGATAATCCAATGAAGTATCTCTTTAATGGTCTGACCAGATATCATCTACCTTTTGAGATGTCTAACATAACTTTTTATTCAAGACCGAGTCGGTATACAATGCTGATATATCTATTTTACTCGAGGACGAGCAAAATTCAAATTGGAGGGTGTGATAAACACTTAATTTAAGTCATTTAAAATAAAAAAATTATATTTAATTTATTTTATTTATTAAGAATTTGATGGTTCTTTTTATGTTTTACAGGAAAGGTGATCGCTGATACAAAGAGTCCGATTCGCAGATCAAAAAGACTCAAGTTTGAAAAAAATTAGACTTAAAATAAAATTTAAATAAAAGAAGGATGCATATGGTATTATAGAAAATGAAGATACTATGCAAGGAACCTAAAAAGGATATAGACATCATTTTAAAGAAACAAAAGTTTTTTTTGTAATTTTCTAATCAAAAAGGAGCATAAAGGAGTGTGGCTGGCACATTTTTGGTGGGCTTCATGCGATTTGAATTTTGGTATGGGCCCGAGGCTTGAGCATGGGAGCTGGCAAGTGGCTTGGTTCAAACGTGGTGGGTCCGATCCAAGATGCAGGTGCGCGGGGTTTCAAGTGAAATAGAGATGCCGGCTTTTGTTGGTGCGATCACGCGGCATCGGGCGCACAGCATCGGGCATGGCGGGCGCGTGGCATGGCGGATTCGTGGGGATAGACGGATGCTCATAATAGCAGATAGATATAAAAATTAAAGAAAAAAAGATAATACTTGGAAATACTTCAAGAGGAAGAATTTGTATTTTCTTTATCTACTTGTGATCTTTCCATCTCATCCATCCATCTTTTAGTCCTTAGTATTTTCTTTAGTCCCACATCTGAAAACCATGTAAAACTCCTCCCTCCTAACACCTATAAAAAGGCTCTTGTACTCCCATTTGAGGGGGAGCCCAGAAATTCTTCTAGAGCCTTGCATAGAGGAAGAGAAAGGGACTACTCCATGAGCAGCTAGGCTAGCAGTCTCGGGAGTGGAGAAAAAATTTTGTAACGACACAGAGTGGGTTTATTGTTCTAAACTTTCTTGTATTTCTTTATATGCAATAAAGATTATGCTTTTTATTTAAATTATCATGAGTTCTTTATTTGCTCTCTTTCATATGCTTTTATTTATGCTTTCCTATTAGATTAATATTAGGAATAACTTTTATTTTTCAGAGATGCACCGTGATCTACGGGTACGGGGCGTGCCGAGAAAAGAAGAGTTGTTTATCTAGTACTTTTCAAAGGCACACCGTGATCTACAGGTACGGGGCATGTCGAGGAAAGATAGGTATTTTTCCTAAGATTAATCGCATCTATTTAAAAAAAAAAAAGAGATACAACTCTACTAGTGCAAAATTAATTCAAAACTCCCGAGCCTTTTATTTTCTAATTATATCAATTTTAAGATAATTTATTTTTTAAATCAAAATAACGCTTCTTTCTTTTATTTTGCAATCTCAACTTAGCCCAAGGTCCCTGAGGATACGATTTCGACTCATCCTACCTACATAGTGAGTAGAGTTATTTTTGATGCTATCAACGACTACGCATCAGACATTCTGTGCGACTGCTCAACATCAGGAAGAATCAATTACCATGATCGATAGGTGCAGTGATTGGCTATCCGCACTCAGGTATTGAGTTCTGAACTTAGTCATATTGTAGATATGATCTACCGCATGCATTGATATGATCTATGCCTGTTGTTTTTTGATTTTAGATTTTATATATGTAATATATATCATATCATAGATCCTAGCATAGGTGTTTCTAGATCTGATCTTATGCTTGCATGATAGATTAAACTATTTAATCTAGTTTGCTTCTGCTAAAATTTTAAAATGCATGCATGAAATGCCTACGATTTTCCTTCATAATCATCTTAGCAAGATTCATTGGATTGCTCTAGAAAGAGCCTTTAGATATCTTAAAGGTACTAATATTTTATATTATCTTAGAATTGTTGGCTACCTAGGTGTATTGTGGGGGTACAATTATGCCAACTAGATTTTTAATTCATCTATTGTTAAATCCATTTCTGGCTTTGCATTTTTTTTTCTCAATGGTAGTGTTTTTTTTAAGAAAAATTAGCCAAACAAACTATGCTAGTTAGAAGTATAATGGAAGCTAAATTTATTGCTCGTGTTCTACCTTCTTTGAAGCCGAATGGCTTATAGATCTTTTGTAAGAAATTCTTTTGATTCTATCTCCTATTCCTCTAGTTTCCATCCATGGTAATTATAGAGTTGCAATTGATTTTTCCATTAAGAAACTTGCAAATTCAAAAAAAAGAAAACACATAAAAGTGAGACAAAAGTCTATGAGAAAGCAAAAAATCATGGCATTATTTCATTATCTTATATGAAAACTGATAATAATCATATTGATTGTCTATAATGGGCCTTCCAGTAGTGGAAACCCACTCTCTATGATAGGAGACTCCTTAAAAGATGTTCAATATACAATAAGCTGATTGGATGACTAGAAAGCATATATTATAATATATCTATATCAGTCTTCACTCCACCTCATCCCTATGGTGAATAGTGCTCCTATATAGAGGTTAAATAAGAGTGTAGCTCTAAGTAAGACCGAAGGAGGTATTTTTTTTGAGATGTAACTCTAGACACATTTTTTATAGGGATCACTATATGAGAGATTCCGTATACAACCTCAACTATTGAATATAGGCATACCTTAGGCACTCTCATAAACAACAATATACTTGTGCATAGCTAATAACATGCAACCCCATGATAGGTCTATTTGTATTAAGCATGTAGTAGTTGAAATCTGCATGAAAGAAAGATAGTTCAAAATCTAGTTCATTCTGATTCCTTCAAATACAAATTATCTATACTAAGTGAAGTTAAGACATATTACCCATTGCATAGTATAAATACTCAGCAATAAAGTTTTGATTATTTTTATTTTAAAATAATCATTATTATTTATTTTAAAATTTTGAGTTTTGAGGGGGACTATTAGAGTTTTGGAGGGAAAATTCAAAATTTCTTCCCTCCAAAGTGTCCTAAAAGCGTTTGTTATGATTCTAGTCCCATATTGGAAGGGATAATTAATTGTTTCATTGTGTTTATATGCCTTCTTCCCTTGCCCATCTTTGCTTGGGCCTTGGAGGAAAGTGGGTTTTACACTACACAGCATATGCCGGCTAGGTTCGTTTAGCATGTGCATCAGCCTGGCTAGGCTAGCATACGTGCAATCATAGTGCGGCATGGCATGGTGCATGCAATGCTAGGTGATATTTTGGTTTTCTTTCTTTTTCTTTTATTATATTTTTTATCGATTGCATCCCTTCATGGTCAAATATTCGAATGATCATTTTCCAAGATGGTCGTATTAATTTGTTGGCGGGTTGCTTCCTTTCATGGTCAACTGGTCAAATGACAATTTATATGCATTGCTCGTGGTCTATAAAAAGCCATGGGTTCTGACCTCTTGGATCATTAGAAAAACTGCAATCCTTCTCTCTTTTATTTCATCACCTTTTGCCTTCTCTTTCTCTGCTGGTTTATCACTTTTTCCTTCTACCTTTTTTCTTCTACTAAGTATTGAAAGAAGATTTGTCAACCCTCAGCATGATCGTGCTCTATGAGAGGACATCCTAGTCATATCCTAGGTCAAAATTTATAGTGACACCAGCATAAGTGTCGAGAATTTGTCTTAGAATAGTGCCTAGTATGTTTCCAGGTATCTTCTTCCTCTAGTTCTTAAATTAATGAGCCAATTTACGCATGCCCTAGGTAAGACAATTTATTCCTCTTATTCTTTGTCATACTGTTTAAATATATCCAAAGTTTACAAAAACTTTTATTCAAACTTTTCTCGGCTTGACCAAACACTTTTTATGAGATTTATTGTTAACAAAAACTTCTCCCACAAGTTGAGGTTGCATGCTGAATATTTGAGACCTCTATCTGCTTAGGCTCTTGATAACCGACCAACACATAGTTTGACCGAAGCAAGACAGTTTGCCATTGAACATGACTAAATCTTCCTTAGATAATATTGGCTATTAGCTAGCTTTTGCTCCGTTCTAACCTCTAAATTCTTTAGCTTGAGGATGTCAGTGTTATTGGAGTCTGAGTAGAGTAGACTGCACTTCTTTCTCAGGTCCCTAATATCATTCACCATCAGGGGGTTTAGAAATAGCGTCTTCAAGTCGGAGGTCCATCTCAGTCAAGCCCAAAGCCTTCATTTTCCTTGCTCTAATCCACACATTTCTTTTAGTGCACTACAAGATTTTAGCTTTTTAGTGACATCAAAAGGCATCACTAAAACTATTAGTGGCAACCATACTAGCTATGAGTAAAATGATCATCACTAATAATTTAGCAGCGACTTATGTCTCATTGTCATAAAAGATCATATTACATATGGCAACTAAATGCCATCACTAATACTCAATTTAGTGATGGTGGTAGTTACTAGCTTAGTTCCTTCAAGCATAGACATGGGAGGTGACTGCCTGTCCATCATTGTATGCTTCTAGTATTAGTAATTTCTGTCATAGTCGGCCTTACTACCCAGTGAATTATAAAGCAAACTCATGATGATCTAATACCAACTCAGAACACCGGTCTTTTGAGCCTTCGATTTTACTAGCTGGACTAATGCCAAAGTCAGCGAGGAGTACATCACTAATTGCAATGTGGTGTGGATTCTTCACCTTCTTTTGGACGACTACTTTGGCTCAAGTTGGAGATATGATGCCAGTAGTAGGTAATGATGATTCAGTAATTTTGGAAATGTAGAGTGAATACAGAAAATGTCACATATCCATGATCATTTATGGATTCATTATTGCACTAAGTTCATTGATATTAAAAGTTTCCCTTTGTTTTCCCCCTAGTTACTGAACTGGAAAATTCATAACAGCACCCCATGTCAAACGTGATTTGTGCTGGAAATCTGAGAAGGCTAAAAATGCTGTTGCCTTGTCTCCAAAGCTCTTAGCCTTTTGCTTTTGCAGTAGGTCTATCACTTGCCTTTGGTCATAATATCTGGGCAAACTTGTTCAGCAATAGTCCTACAATCACGAGAGATTTTGCATTCATGACTTCCCTTCTCACAATCTCTATGTTGCTTTACTCAGCAGTGGGAGTTTTACCAGGTGAACATAATAATCTGCTTTCTCTTTATATTTACATGTGCTGAGGAATAGTCCTACATTGGTGTTCATATGCTCATAAGCCCATCCACTTACTAGCTTAAGCTTTTAAGTTGTCTTTACATTGTATCACCAAATCTGAGTTTCCTAGTGTTGCATATGAAGAATGATATGCTGAAGTGTGCCGAGGATGTGGCTGCCAGCATTTGGCAGCATGGACCAATCCAGCAACCTTTAAAATAATCAGCATGCAATTGGATCTCTTCGGATTCTAGTTTGGACTGCATGCTAAGGTTTGCAGCATTTTCATCTTTCTATCACAAGGATGCATAAATCTGAGAACAAATTATCTCCTATTTTAACATCTGTGCTCTCAAAATTAATATGCGTCATGGTGGCATTCAAATTATTTTGTCTAGTTGCACTTTTTCTTTTTACAAACAATGTTATTTTGAGTTAATTAACTTCTCCTACACTGCCATAAATATCCATTGAATTCGAATCAAGTAATTTGTCTTCTATACTATCTTATATCATTCTTAAAACTTTTGATATTGCGTAAGGAGCATAATATCTTTTCACTGATTTTTACTAAAGCAGAACTTGGTAAATTTGCTCATTATATTAAGAGATGATGAGATGAATCATGCAACATTTTCTCTCTTTGTTCAAAGCAGATAATTTTCTTTTTCTTTTTTCTTTGGAAGAGATTATGGATTGGATTGCTATGTGGTCCCCTTCTGTCGAGCTTACGCCTTTCTAGTGATGTCTCTTCGGACCAAGTGGACAAAGCTAGACCTATCCTTGAGGGATAAACAACGACTTCCCTTGGATAGAATGGCACGAAATTTAAATCAGGTGGTCAGTATCCCAAATTCATCAGTTTTGTTCGTATCCGGCGCTAGCGTTGTCACTCTTCTACCTTCCGTGTTATCATCGCTGAGTTTGGGACCAAACCTTGATGACTTGCAGCGTTTTCCAATCTCCAGTAATTTGGAGAATTGATGGTTGCTTTAGCAATCGAGACTGTGGGATGACGTTTTCCAGTGGAGCAAGAAACAATTAGTGAGCAACTTTTGAATAGTAAAAACATTGTAAATATAAAGAAAGTTCTACCTAACACATTATTATGCGCTGTAGGTTAGTTCTACCTAACACATTATATATATACAAGAAGATATAAAACACAACACGTCAATAAGAAATAGGCTTCATACAACTTGAAGCAACACCTCATGCTGGAATTGGATCATGAATGCATCATCTAAGACATACGAAAGTTACGCTAATTATTTGATCATTAACAAGGATACCTTGATACTCCCCCTTATTAAAACATCCAACTTCACATATATATAGCGCACTGTTCTTGCAGCTTGTGATTTTCATGTGTTACAAAAAGATTTAGTAATACATTAAAATTGTCTCAGCCTGGCCTTGTGGTTCATAGGTGTCAATAAGAATTAAGATGATATACATTTTTGTTGTAATACATTAAAAATTGTCTCATATCCCTTGTGGTCCTCAAGTGTCCATAAGATGTTACACATTTGTTGTAGTACATTAAAATTGTCTCATCCTTTATGGTCCTCAAGTGTGAATAAGATGTTATACAGTTGTTGTAATATATATATTAAAATTGTCTCATCCTTGATGTTATACATTTGTTGTAATATATTAAAATTGACTCATCCTTTGTGGTCCTCAAGTTTCAGGAAGATGTTATACATTTGTTTGCTTGCGAATGGACAGCTTGTAGTTGCAAATGCTACAAGCAAATTGCAGATAACGCAAAACAACTATAAGGAAGCTTGCAGTTGCAGCTGCAAGCGATATTTAACTAACAAAAAAATTATCCAAATGGACCAAACCATATAATTTGGAATTGTAAGCAAGATTGGTGATGCTTCCAATTATATATAGGATTTGTTGCAAGAAGTCCTCAACCCTTATCACTCTCCCATTGTTAAAGTTTAATTTTATATAAATTTAACATATTCGATATATGTTAATTATTTCAGTGAATATTTTATAAAATATAACATCAAATAATTTTATAATATTATATTACTATAATAATTTTAACAATAATATTAATAATATAACTATAGTTATAACATAACATGCATGATTAACAATTATTTTTATAATTTTATCATGATGATTCTCATTACAACCTATGTGTAAAAATATAACTCAAATCATAATTATACTAAAGTATACATTACATAATAATCATTATGTATTACAAAATATGTATTGCAAATATATATTTATGATAATAATATATCTAACTATATAACATCGAATTATTTTATAATGATATAATTACTATAATAATTATTTTATATTATGATAATATAATAATAATTTAATAATTATACTATATTTTTATTAAAACTATAAAACTTTGAAATATATTTGAATATTATTTTCTTATTTACTAGCTAATGTTATGTTGATGAAAGATCACATTCTGATTATTCCAGGAAAATCATCCCATAAAATGGTTCCATCTAGCATCATTTTTGCTTTTTTCAAAATTCAATTATTACTATTACACTCTCTGGTTATTTGTTAAAAAGAGTGCCCTTATAGTATTGAATAATATGTTGAAATCAAAATAAAGGTCAACTATAATCATAAATTATATCATCTATTTTAGATTGTTATTGTTGTTGTTCTTGTTCTTGTTATAAGGGTTTAGAAACCAACCGAATCTATAATTTTCAATATCTAGATCTCATTAGATGCACCATCAAATTTTTTAATCCTGAATATCTAGTTGTTAAGCAAAGAATGTAACCATTACGACAAGCCACAATTTACATCACATAAATTATTAACATTTTGATTTCCTGATAACAACGACTTCAAATCTATGGCATTAAAATAAATATTAATTAATGATATGGTGGAAAAACTAAATGGAGTACCATGTGTTGGGTATAAAATATCCCCAGCCGAAGTTTGTAAAAGATCGATTCTTCCAGGATTTTTTCGGCTTCCGACCTTGTGTGGCGTCTCTCTAAACCTCCTCGACCGTCCGGACTTCTTCGACAACGAGCTTCTGCATTCATCTACCGGGCCACCCCAAAGGCTCTCTGGGCCTCACTATCAGCCGACCTTCTACAGTAATCAACTATCCTCCGAATCCCTTTTGGACTTCTTCCGGCCGCGGACGACCCTACTCCGAACTTTTTTCAGACTTCGTCAATATCCGAGCTCCTCTAACAATGAGATTTCTACAGTAACCAGGCTCCATCCAAGTCTCTACGGTGGTCGACCGCCTTCCGGATCCCAACCGAGCTCCTGCGAGAGCCAAACTCCCACTGCAGGTGGTCTACTCTGGATATCTACTGTAAGCGAATTCCATTCAAGCCTTTACTGTAAACGAATGTCTTTCGAACTTCTATTACAGATAGACTTCAGCCAAGCTTCTCCACAGCGGATGGATTCTGGATGAGCTTCTACAATGGGACAGGCTCCACCAGCCGGGACACTACTCCGAGATTCCACGACAACTGATCTCCATCCGAGCTCCTGCGAGGGCCGAACACCCACCGCAGGCGGTCTACTCTGGATATCTACTCGGATGGATTTCGAACGAGCTCCTACAATGGGACAGGCTCCACCAACTGGGGCACTACTCCGAGCTTCCACGACAACTGATCCTCATCCGAGCTCCTGCGAGGGCCGAACTCCCACTGCAGGCGGTCTACTCCGGATATCTACTCGGATGGATTCCGGACGAGCTTCTACAACGGGACAGGGTCCACCAACCGGGGCACTACTCCGAGCTTCCACGATAACTGATCCTCATCTGAGCTCCTACAATAAGCGGCCTCCTTTTAGCCTTCTGCAAGAATCGTCCACAGTGGATGGATTTCGGATGAGCTTTTGCAACAGACGGGCTCCAGTAGTTGGGCCTCTACGATGGTCGATCACCTTTGGTGTCTGTCGAACCTCCCCAATGCTATCCGAAGTCCATCGCTGGCCGTCCCTCCATCAGATTCTTCATAAAATTGGACTTTCCTGATGGATAATCTTCAGACGAGCTTCCACATCAGGCAAATCCCAGACAGACTTCTCTAGCAATCAAACTCCTACCAGACTTCACCAATGAAAAATCTCCATCCGAGCTTCTACAACAGATGACTCCCGCCTGTAGCGTCAGCGCCCGAGGCATCCGACAATAGTAGACTCGTCAGCAACCTCGAAACATCCGAGCTTCTCCTAGATCGACGAGATAGAGAGCCATTCTGCTCCATCAAACATCCCAGCTGAGCTTCAGCTGACAGATCCGAACTCTCTGGCAAGCCACGATAAGGGCCACTACCTTGCTCCACTCTCTGGCAAGTTGCGACAATGGACATCACTCCACTCTCTGTAACAAACTCTACGTGGCCCTGAATGGCTCCTGATGCCACTACTCTCCATAATAAATTTCGTGCAGCTCTGAACGGCCCACTACCAGATGGTTACAGACATTGCTGTCAATCAGTTACGCTCTCCATCTATAAAAAGGGACCCTCAGATATGTTCTTCTCTAAGCTCAAAACTCTATCTTAAAATTCTGCTAAAATTTTCACTCGAGCACTCCATTTCTGTTGAAGTAGAGTACTGACTTGAGCGTCAGAGGATCTTGCCAGAGCAACCCCAACTCCGGTTTAGACTTTCCTTGCAGGTCCCAGCGACGGCCGTGGTCATCCTCGCTCTAGCTTCTACGACTTCGGTGGAATTCTGCACCAATAGAATTGGCGCTAGAGGAAGGGCTGAACCTTCATAGTACCCTTATTCTTAAAGGAGTGCTCAACGGGACTGTCTCCGATCATCTTCTCCGACATCCTCTTCTCCTTCTCCTACTAGATCTCTAACTGATGCCTCTTCGAAAGGCATCCACCAAGCGATCCACGGCCTCCACGGCCAGATCTCAGGCTCCGGCCTCGCTTCCAATTTTTCAGGCTCCTCCTCCATCTCCGACAATGACGGTCAGCATGGAGCAGTTCGAGCTGCTGGTTTAGTAGGTCAGAGGCCTCACCGAAGCAGTGCAGGCTATGCAGCAGCAGCAGCAACAACCGCAGGCATCAGTATGATTGGAAAGAGCATCGTCGGAGTTCCAAAATCTAGCAGTAGGGCGGGCCACTTGGGCCAGTCACCCTGTCTTTCTCGAAAAGGAAAATTTGAGGGTGAAGAGCCCTCGGTCTGATCATGATTTCACTCTCGGAGGATCCCTACCTTCATTCTGTCAGAAGACCCTCGAGACTCACAGCCGAGAGGACCTCTTGGATCAAAGGCTCTAGGAGATGAATCGACAGATCGAAGAGCTTCTCTACGCTCCTCCTGCTTATGGTGAGGATATCTGTACTAACCCTCTTTCTCTCAAATGATCATGCAGGAATCGATCTTGCCAAACTTTAAGCTCCCCCAATTTGAAAGTTACGACGGGACCTCGGATCCAATTGACCACTTGGAGGCTTTCGGACAATGATGCTGCTCCATGGTGCGCCAGACGCCATCCTGTACCGAGCTTTTCCATCCACTCTGAAGAGAGCTGCAAGGAACTGGTACTCGATGCTGAAGTTGGGTACCATCTTCTCTTTTGATCAGATGAGCTACCAGTTTGCGGCTCATTTTGTTAGCAGCCGGCGTCCCCGAGAGGTTCGAAGTCCCTCATCAACATCAAGCAGAAGGAGGGAGAATCCATCCGAGCTTACGTCAATCATTTCAACGTCGCCGTATTGGAGGTCCAGAACTTGGACCAATCGATCGCGATAGCCGCCCTGAAGGGCAGTCTTCAAAAGAACGATCTTCTATTTTTCCTGAAAAAGAAGTACCCCAGGGATTTTGCAGATTTGCTGGCTCGGGCTGAAGGATATGCCCGAGCAGAAGAAGCCTTCAAGATGAAGGACGAGGAGACCACGAAGGAGCGGCAGGCGGGAGACTCCAGCAAGCCCACAGTTGAAAAAGGGCCGAGTGAAGCTCGACCACATTCTCGAACTCCTCCCGGACACAGGCATGTCCGGACTCCTCCCCGAGCTCGTAAGCAGAGAAGCCCGGACCACAAAATTTGGCAGAGCTCTCCCCCCAGAAGATTCCACAGCTACACCCCCCTTAACGCATCAAAAACTCAAGTGCTGATGGAGGTTAGGGAGCAGTTGCCAAGGCCGGAAAGGATGCGCTTGCACCCCAGGAAGCGCAACCCAAACAAATTCTGCCTCTATCATCATGACCACGGCCATAACATGGAGGAGTGTATTCAACTTCGAGATGAGATCGAGGAGCTCATCAGATGAGGTTGGCTCGACAGATTCATTCGACGCCGACCTGAAGGTAGGGAAGATCGGCCTAGGGCCCTACCACAGCCAGAGCCGTCAAGGAGGAAGGAGCAGCCTGAAGATCGACCTCTGATTGGGATTATCAACTCCATCTCGAGAGGACCCCGATGGGGAGCAGACCTTCCACGGCTATAGAATTCAAAAAATCCATGAATGTATTACCAATAACTTTGTCCTAAATAAAAATTTCTTTCATATTTGCATATTTTTTTCTTTTGACGTAAGCTTATAATGACAGGAAGTAACTCCCTCATACAAACGAAATTAAGCACATTAGGAACAGGAGGAAAACCTCGTCTTAACACGAGCAAAGTAGAAGGCCCAATTTCTTAAAGATCGGATGGAGGGAGAGGCCCTTGCAATGGCCCTTATGTGCCCCCACAGCCTTGTTAGGAACAGGAGGAGAACCTCATCCTAACATGAGCAAAGTAGAAGGCCTAATTTCTTAAAGATCGAATGGGAGGAGAGGCCCTTGCAACGGCCCTTATGTGCCCCCACAGCCTTGTTAGGAATAGGAGGAGAACCTTGTCCTAACATGAGCAAAGTAAAAGGTCCGATTTCTTAAAGACTGAATAGAGGGAGAGGCTCTTGCAACGGCCCTTATGTTCTCCCATAATCTTGTTAGGAACAGGAGGAGAACTCGTCCTAACATGAGCAAAGTCGAAGGCCCGATTTCTTAAAGACCAGATGGGGGGAGAGGCCCTTGCAATAGCCCTTATGTGCCCCACGGTCTTGTTAGGAACAGGAGGAGAACCTCATCCTAACATGAGCAAAGTCGAAGGCCTGATTTCTTAAAAATTAGATGGGGGGAGAGGTCCTTGCAACGGTCCTTATGTGTCCCCACGATCTTGTTAGGAACAGGAGGAGAACCTCGTCCTAACATGAGCAAAGTCGAAGACTTGATTTCTTAAAGATCGAATGGAGGAGAGGCCCCTGCAGCGGCCCTTACGTGTCCCCACAGCCCTGTTAGGAGCAGGAGGAGAACCTCATCCTAACATGAGCTGAAATCGACTGCATCAGGAACAAAAGGAGAACCTTGCCTTGGCATAAATGATGACCCGAATCGTTCGAGACTAGATAAGGAGGAAAGCCTCCTCAATGACTCCTCTACACTCCTACAACCTTGTTAGGAGCAGAGGGAAAACCCTCACTCGAACACAAAAAGGAGGGAAGAGGAAAGGAAAATGACGAACTACACCAGTGATAAGTGAAAAATAGACTACATCGAAGACACAAGGACCTCGTCTCAACAAGAAAAGAGACCTTTATCAAAAACCCTCAAGTCTCAGAGAGAACTAAGCACAGACCAAGAAAAAATCGACTTCCTCAAGGTAACGAGAAGTTTGGGCCCCCAAGCTCGAGTACCGGGAGGAAGCGTCAAGCTCAAATGGCCTCGAAGGACCTACGATCATAAACAAAAAGGGCAAATCAACACAGTGACGACCAGAAACCTTCAAACTACGCCGACGTCAAACAAGACAGAAGACAAAAGAAGTTTGGAAAACAACACTTAATACCAGAATGGAAAGTAATAAAAATTTCTTTTCATTTCATTGGTGAAGTATATTACAAAGCCTTGGAGGCCAAAAAAAAGGGAAGAAATGACAGAAAAGAAAAAGAATACATGGAGAGATAAAAAAAAAAGAGAGGCTCTAAGGAAGCCCAGTTTCTTCCAACTTCGAGCTCTCGGTTTCGGTCCTTGCTATGGATTGCCTTAAGTTTTCGACTTTTTTCTAGTTCCATCTTTCTCAGCAGCATATCCGGTACATCTGGTGGAACCCGGCTCTGCTCTCCGACTCTCGAAGCCTCCTCCTCAGGACCTCGGACTCTGCCTCGCATCTTTGACCGCCTGCTGCTCATGGACCAGCTGAATCTTCAGCCGCTGTAGTTCGGCCTCCTCCCCCCAAGGGCCACAGACAGTGTTCTGCCATGGTTCCCCTCAAGGAGCGAAGCTCGTCGGAGCCTTGTGCAGGGGTAGGCTGGACTCTCTCAACAGCTGCCTCTGAAGGCGGGCAACTTCATCGGTCACCGTCTGGAGCCTCCTTCGGTAGTCCTCTACTTGTCCGCTCCAGCTGACTCGATAGGCATCGTAATTCACCTCGATCCTGTGCTTTTTGAAGGTCAGAGAACTTCTTCGACCAGTCTCGATCGGTCGGTCTGGATTGTGAGCCAGGATGAGCTCCCTTCCAGCTGACCGATCTTCTCCCGTGCAGCCACAGCTCGACTTCAAGGGAGCTGATCTTGGAAGCCTGAGTCAAGATCGGTCGCTGGCATGTTTTCGGAGTTCCTCAAGCCCATCATGAAGTCGGCCTTCCTTGGGTGTATTCCATGAAACTTTTCTTGTGGAGGTCCCGAAAGCGAGTAGCCTCCGCATGGCCTCTGAATGGCTCTCCCTTAGCGGTGAAGTTCATCTTCCAGCTTCTTGGATTTCCTCATCAACTGACGAACTTCCTTTGGAGGTCTCGAATCATCGACTTCAGAGGAATCCCCTCGCAGGGGAAGAGCTTCGGCAGGGCACTATCGTTGGAAGACAAGAGCGCCATGACTCAAATTAATGCAAGAAGCAAAAAAGAAGGAAAAGAATACAAAAAAAAAGGGGACCCTCTATAAAGAAGAATATGATTTTATTGATTAAATAATTTTCAAGTACAAGAGAATGAAGAAAAATCACCACAAAGAAAAATACAAAGCTAGAGGTTCAGACCTCTGGGGCAGAAGTGGAGGGGCTCGGCATCCCCTAAAGATGGAGCGACGGTCGCAGCGGTCGATGAGGTCCCGATTGGAGGAGGACCGATACAGTGGCTTCGGATGGTCGGCTTTATCGTCGGATGCCTGGTTCAGGAAGTCAAGGTCCAGTTCGGGGAACCTTCCAGCCACCTTCTCTTGGCAGAGTTTGAAACCTTGATGAAGGCATCCTAGCCAAACTGGACCTGTAGATCCTCCATCTAGAGGAGGCTTTGAACTCCTCCACTGCTCGGGCCCCTGCCTCGAGACCAGGGAGACGGATCCCACTTTCAGCTCGGAAACCTGTGCCTTCAGCTCAAAAACCTGCGCCTTCAGTTCAGAGACCTCGACCTCAGCCTTCTCTCTCTCTTCCTCAAGGCGTCCTCATCAGATGAGGTTTGTCTCCTTTTCCAGCCTCCTGGAGACTTAAGACTTCTGATCTTCTCCTCAAGGTGGGCGGCCTCAGCCAGGCGACCTTCCTTCCGCCCAAGCTACCTCCCTCTTGGCGATCTTCACCACCTCGACGTTGGCGACAAGCTGGTATCCGATCTGCAAGAGAGGTCGGGGAGTCAATATAAAGGCTAAGGAGTACATTATGTAAAGAAGCAAGAAGGAGAAAAAATAAATTAACTACTTCGAGGAAAGATCCCAGAGAGTCCCAGACCCGCACTCTGGATCCGCAAGGACGATCCTCTAGACAACCTCGGGCAGAATGCACCCTTCGACCAGCCTCTTTATTAAATCCCTGTTGTTGAAGGATTTTCCCCCAGGTCTTCCTCAGAGCCACCGGCCCCCTCGACGGCCGCCTTGTGGCTGCGGCTCTTGTGAGCCAGGGTCTTCTCTTCTCCTCCCTTCGGCCCCAGGTGCCCCCTCGGGCGAGCCTCTGAAATGGGATCCTCGATCGGGGGGCTCCTTGAGGGGGCTCGGGGACTTGGGCTCGACATCAGAAGGGACGTCGACGGCCAGCCACCTGTGCAGGCACGGCCGAGCTTGTCTCTCCATCCTGGCTCTCTTCGCCGACCCCGAAGTTGAGGCCTTTTCTTTGTGGGTCTTGAGACCCTGGGCTAACCTCCGAGCCATGCCTGCGTCCATGTCTGCAATAAAAGAAGACCCGCACAGCTCAGAGATAGAATAAGAAAAAGGAGAAGCAGCCAAAAAAAAAAAAAAAAAAAAATGGTACCGACAGGGTTAAGAGGACTCAGGCCGACATTGAACAAGAGTTGTTCCTTCAGAAGTTCAGAGAGAGAGGGGCTTGATAGGCCTCGAGCTTTTTGCAGGCTTCGAGGTCGTCCCTCTCCAGGCTAGAAGCCCGACGGATGGAATCCCTCAGAGAGCCCCAAGGGGATAATCCTAGCTCCAAGGTTGGGCATCAGACATAGAAGAACCTCTCCTTCCAGTTGTGGATAGAAAGGGGTGCCTTTCAGCAACCCCTTTCTACCGAACTGGGGGGAGAAGTACCACCAATCCTTTTGCCGAGGGATGGCGCTTGAAGGTGTAAAATTTCTAAATAAGGAAAGCGGTCGAACTTCAGCTAAGCTACAAAGAGAAAGAAATCCTATTAGAAACCTAAAGGAGTTCGGCACGACGGAAAACTAGAGAAATGTTCAGAAAATGAAAGAGAGTGCGACAAAGATGGCAGTGGAAGTCGAAGTCCGGCACGGAAGGCCTCCTGATACAAGACAGAAGTGGCTGGGAGGAGGGGTGCTAGCCCGATCAGTTGGCCCGAAAAGCTTCAGCACGTACTTCGGAGGAACTCCATACTTAATCCTTATCAGTGAGAGTTCATCAAGAAGTCAAGGAGCTGGGGATGGTGTCCGGCGCAAAGGCCAGACAAGGTTCGGTCCTAGCTACGGGTTCGTCTACAGTACAAGGACTTTGAGGAACTAGGGCTGACGAACTCCTAGAACTGCTAGAAGAGGAGATATCAGAAGACATTTTGGATCCAATGGAAGCCACAAAAATCCCAAAAAAATCAAAAAAAAATAGCAAACAAGCTCTCGAGGAAGCTAAATGAATGAAATACGAAGAAAAATGATAGAAAATGACAAGAAGTTTCGGAACTAACCTAGGATGGCCCGAGGAGTGCAGGAAGATGGCAAGGACGATGGAAGTCGACCCGAAGGATGCCTAAGGCCGAGAAGGATGCTAGAGGAAGCTGAGCTCTCGGGGAAGGGAGGGGAACCGAAGGATTCTCTTGGCAAAGTGAAACCCCTGAAGGAGGAGGACGTGTTTTAAATAGACCCCCGAGATCCAACGCAATAATAATTACGGATCTCCTTTGGCCGACCTGCATTCGCCGCATGTCCCACTCACCATGACAGGCTGCTAAAAATGATTGGCAGCTAACAAAGTCATTATTACGCTCTGACAAAAAATTCCAAAAAGAATTTTTTTTTTCAAAAAGGCTCTAGTACCAGCATGCCGAACGCCAAAATATCTGGCAACCATCGAGTGCGGAAATCGAGGGGGGGCAACTTCAGCTATGAGAATTTTTCTGTACTTCCTTCATTCAGAATCCAAACTCAAAAGTAGGGAGACTGGTGTTGGGTATAAAATACCCCCAGCCGAAGTTTGTAAAAGACCGACCCTTCCAGGACTTTTCTGGCTTTCGACCTTGTGTGGCATCTCCCTAAAACCCTCGACAATTCGGACTTCTCCGACAACGAGCTTCTGCATTCATCTACCGGGCCACCCCCAAAGGCTCTCTAGGCCTCACTATCAGCCGACCTTCTATAGTAATCAACTATCCTCCGAATCTTTTCTGGACTTCTTCCAGCCGCGGACGACCCTACTCTGAACTTCTTCCGAACTTCGTCAATATCCGAGCTCCTCTGACAACAAGATTTCTATAGTAACCAGGCTCCATCCAAGTCTCTACGATGGTCGACCGCCTTTCGGATCCCAACCGAGCTCCTGCGAGAGTCAAACTCCCACTGTAGGTGGTCTACTCTAGATATCTACTGTAAGCAAATTCTATTCGAGCCTCTACTGTAAATGAATTTCTTTCGAACTTCTATTACAAGTAGACTTCAGCTGAGCTTCTCCACAGCGGATGGATTCCGGACGAGCTTCTACAATGGGACAGGCTCCACCAGCTGGGATGCTACTCCGAGCTTCCACGACAACTGATCTCCTTCCGAGCTCCTGCGAGGGCCGAACTCCCACCGTAGCGGTCTACTCTGGATATCTACTCGGATTGATTTCAGACGAGCTCCTACAACGGAACAAGCTCCACCAATCGGGGCACTACTCCGAGCTTTCACGATAACTGATCCTCATTCGAGCTCCTGCGAGGGCCGAACTCCCACTGCAGGCAGTCTACTTCGGATATCTACTCGGATGGATTCTGGATGAGCTTCTACAACGGGACAGGCTCCATCAGTCGGGGCACTACTCCGACCTTCCACGACAACTGATCCTCATCCGAGCTCCTACAATAAGCGGCCTCCTTTCGACCTTCTGCAAGAACCGAACTCTGTCCGAGCTTCCACAGTGGATGGATTCTAGATGAGCTTCTGCAACAGACGGGCTCCAGCAGCTGGACCTCTACGATGGCCGATCGCCTTCGATGTCTGCCGAACCTCCCCAACGCTATCCGAAGTCCATCGACCGACCCTCCACCAGTTCTTCATAAAACCAGACTTCTCCAATGGATAATCTTCAAACGAGCTTCCACATCAGGTAAATCTCAGACGGACTTCTCTAGCAATCGAACTCCTACCGGACTTCGCCAATGAAAAATCTCCATCCGAGCTTCTACAGCAGATGACTCCCGCCTGTAGCGTCAGCACCTAAGGTGTCTGACAACAGTAGACTCGTCAACAACCTCGGAACATCTGAGCTTCTCCTAGATCAGCTAGATAGAGAGCCATTCTGCTCCATCAGACATCCCAGCTGAGCTTCAGCTGACAGATCCAAACTCTCTGGCAAGCCACGACAAGGGCCACTACCTTGCTCCACTCTCTGGCAAGTCGCAACAACAGATACCACTCCACTCTCCGTAACAAACTCCACGTGGCCTTGAACAGCCCCTGACGCCACTACTCTCCGTAACAAATTTTGCGCAGCTCTGAATGACCCACTACCAGGCGGTTACAGACGTCGCTGTCAATCAGTTATGCTCTCCGTCTATAAAAAGGGACCCTCAGATACATTCTTCTCTAAGCTCAAAACTCTATCTCGAAATTCTGCTAAATTTTCACTCGAGCACTCCATTTCTGTTGAAGCAGAGTACTGACTTGAGTGTCAGAGGGTCTTGCCGGAGCACCCCCAACTCCGGTTTAGACTTCCCTTGCAGGTCCCGATGGCGGCCGTGGTCATCCCCGCTCCAGCTTCTCTGACTTCGGTGGAATTTTGCACCAACACCATGCAAGGTTGATTGGTGATTGAGCTAGAAAGATATGGAAAATTTTAATTTTTTTAAAAAAAAGCGATGCATGGAATGACATCTACTCTCATGTGATATGTTTTATTTTTTATTTTCAATTTATTTCTCATCACAAAATGGTGATGAGAGAACAACAAGTAGAAATGATTTTTTAGTATAATCTCATCAAAAACAAAATATTTTATTTATGTATATATATATTTTTACTTCATTTGTTTATAATTGTTATTTTGATTTTCCCTTATTTACTTTCTATCATAATTCTTTCTAACTCTTTCCTTTAATATTAGTAACCACTTTTTAAATTTGATTTGTATATACCTAGGATCATATAGGTCATTTAGAAAAAGTGAAAGAGTTTCTTTGATGACAATATTTCTAGATTTCAAAATTCATAGTTTTAATATATAAGCATATAAATATAAATACACACACACACATATATACATAGATATGTTTGTATAATATATATATATATATATATATATATATATTATATATATATATGTATGTATGTATGTATGTATGTATGTATGTATGTACGTATGTATATGTTGTGCGTATATATATATGCATATCTATGTATGTATGTATTTGTGTGTGTGTGTGTGTGTGTGTGTGTATCTATGTGTGTGTGTGAATGTATGTATGTATGTATGTATATTTATATAAGAATAACGTTCTTCAAGTGAGTCAATGTCCTATATCTATTTTGAGCAAGTGACTATCTGGAATCCACTTAGGAATTCTTTTGTTGTCTATGTATTTATCTAAAATAAGCAATTATTTTATAAATAATTTTCAAAATTTATTTGCTTTAAATTTTGAAAAAAATAACAAGGACACCCCCTCAATTTAGCCTTCACTCACATTCCCTCTACCTGCAAAAGTATCAAACTAACCCTTCAAAATTTTAAAATATTTTAAAATAATCCTATCATTTATTTTTATTGATGGAATAATGTCACGTGACTATCATGTAATACCATTATTTTATAAAATGATCAAACTATCCTTAGTATTAGTTACTAGTGGGATGTTAGTTCTAGTGCCAAAATGCTCTGAAGTACATGAATTCACATGACACATTGTGACTCATTTTCAGTTATCAATGTTCATGTTTCTAGCAAATCATATATCAAATGGGGAGGAGAAGAAGAAACCCTTAATCAAATGAAGCAAGGAAAATAAATAGTGTGGAGGGAGAAGGAGACTATGAAGTTATATCAATCAAGTTCTTCCATTTCTTTATTTTTTGGACCACTGATTTTTGTCATTATGGAACAAGTTCACCTTTGAGGACCTCATGGACTATTGAAAATCTTGGCAATTTGTTTGGATGTGGTATATATGTGGTGTGTCATTATTTTTCTGATTTTAGATTTATTATCTGATTTTTGGCTTGAATCTCCAGCATCAACTTAGTATTCTAGATAAATGAAGACTATGATTACTTCATCAACGTGATCCACCTTCAAATAAAAGAGACAAGAATTATTAATAGGTTGTTGCAATAAAATAATTAGCTCAAGGCATAAATTTCAAACTACAAAAGAAGGATTCAAATACATCATTTTCTATATGCAGTATATTGTATTGTTATGGCTTTGTATTATGG